>NW_017217006.1:0-12823 GCF_001704415.2 Capra hircus | reverse complement strand
TCAGGACCCGCTCCTGGTGGCCCAAGAAAGGCCAATCCCATGCGAGTTGCTCTGGGGCCTCTCGGGATTCCTCTCCCGTCGATGGCCGGGACCTAAGACCTTGTGTGGAGTCGGTGCCAGAACCTGAGGATTCCTCTCCAGTGCTGACATGGATCTTGGGGTACTTCTGGAGTCTCGCCAGGGGGAGTCAGACCTCGTTTCGAGTGGGGGCATGCACGTGCGCTTTCCTCCTGAGCTGTAGCAGCAGTATCACGCTTCCTTTGCATGGATCAAGGGATCTGTAGCTTCCCCTCGAGGCTTTCCCACTAGGCTTCCCATGAGGCTTTCCCACAGGGCTGTCCCACGTGCCACCGTGGTGTGAGTGGATCCTCGGCTTGAAAGTCGAGGCAGTGCAGGGAAAACAGGTTTCCCTGGAATGGACTGAGAATCTGGGGGACTCTGGAATGGTGGCACGACCTGGAGTTCCTGTCGCCTTTCCTGTGGAGAGCGCCTCCTCTTGAGATGCGACGGGAACGCCGGGATTCTTTCCCAAACACGCAGCGGAAAGGATACCCCCTGTCGAGCTAGGAGGCGGAAACGGGGCTCCTCTGGATGTGGGCGCGTCTCTCGTGCTTCCTCTCGAGTGGAGACGGGTATGTCGGGGAACTTCTTGAGTTGCAGCAACGGTGTGAAGGACCCTTTGGAAGTTCCAGAAGTTTGGTGTGATTAGCCTCGAGAGGTCTCAGCGGAAATGGGCCTCCTCTCGCCTGGAGGGGAGAACCTCCTGGATTTTCTCGAGTTGTGGCCGGTGCTCTCGACTTACGACGGGGACCTCAGGGACCCGCTCTGGTGGCCTCAGGAAAGGCCAGTCCCCAGGAGAGTTGCTTGGGGGCTCTCGGGATTCCTCTGCCGTCAATGTCCGGTACCTAAGACCTTGTGTGGAGTCAGTGCCGGAACCTGAGTTTTCCTCTCCAGTGCTGACATGGACCTTGGGGTACTTCTGGGGTCTCCCCAGGGGAGTCATTCCTCATCTCAATGGGGGACATGCACGTGCGCTTTCCTGCCGAGCTGTTGCAGCAGTGTCACGCTTCCCTTCGCGTGGATAAAGGGATCTGTGGCTTTCCCTAGAGCTTTCCCACTAGGACTTCCCACGAGGCTTTCCCACAGGGATGTCCCACTTGCCACCATGGTGTGAGTTGATCCTCGGCTTGAAAGTGGAGGCAGTGCAGGGAAAACAGGTTTCCCTGGAATGGACTGAGACATCTGGGGGACTCTGGAATGGTGGCTCGACCCTGGAGTTCCTCTCGCCTTTCCTGTGGATAGTGCCTGCACTTGAGATGCGACGGGAACGCCAGGATTTCTTTCCCGACCACGCAGGGAAAGGATCCCTCCTCTCGAGCTAGGAGGCGGAAATGGGGCTCTTCTGGATGTGGGCGGGACTTTCGTGCTTCCTCTCGAGTGGAGACGGGTATGTCGGGGAACTTCTTGAGTTGCAGCAAGGGTGTGAAGGACCCTTTGGAAGTTCCAGAGGTTAGGTGTGATTATCCTCCAGGCGCCTCAGAGGAAATGGGCGTCATCTCGCCTGGAGGGGAGTACCTCCTGGATTTTCTCGAGTTGCGTCAGGTGCTCTCGACTTACGACGGGGACCTCAGGGACCCGCTCTGGTGGCCCCAAGAATGGCCAATCCCCATGCGAGTTGCTCTGGGGCCTCTCGGGATTCCTCTCCCGTCGATGCCGGGGCTAATACCTTGTGTGGAGTCGGTGCCAGAACCTGAGGATTCCTCTCCAGTGCTGACATGGATCTTGGGGTACTTCTGGAGTCTCGCCAGGGGAGTCAGACCTCGTTTCGAGTGGGGGCATGCACGTGCGTTTTCCTGCCGAGCTGTAGCAGCAGTGTCACGCTTCCCTTCGCGTGGATCAAGGGATCTGTGGCTTTCTCTAGAGCTTTCCCACTAGGCCTTCCCACGAGGCTTTCCCACAGGGCTGTCCCACGTACCACCGTGGTGTGAGTCGATCCTCCGCTAGAAAGTCGAGGCACTGCAGGGAAAACAGGTTTCCCTGGAATGGACTGAGACATCTGGGGGACTCTGGGAATGGTGGCACGACCCTGGAGTTCCTCGCGCCTGTCCTGTGGAGAATGCTTCCTCATGAGATGCGCCGGGATCGCCGGGAATTCTTTCCCAACCACGCAGGGAAAGGATCCCTCCTCACGAGCTAGGAGGCGCAAACGGGGCTCCTCTGCATGTGGGCGGGACTCTCGTGCTTCCTCTCCAGTGGAGACGGGTACGTTGGGAACTACTTGAGTTGCAGCAAGGTTGTGAAGGACCCTTAGGAAGTTCAAGAGGTAAGGTGTGATTATCCTCGAGACCTCTCAGCTGAAATGGGCCTCATCTCGCCTGGAGGGGAGAACCTCCTGGATTTTCTCGAATTGCGACAGGTGCTCTCGACTTACGACGGGGACCTCAGGTACACGCTCTGGTGGCCTCAGGAAAGGCCAGTCCCCATGCGAGTTGCTCGGGGGCCTCTCGGGATTCCTCTCCCTTCGATGCCGGGGCCTAAGATCTTGTGTGGAGTCGGTGCCGGAACCTGAGGATTCCTCTCCAGTGCTCACATGGATCTTGGGGTACTTCTGGAGTCTCCCCAGGGAAGTTAGTCATCGTCTCGTGTGGGGGCATGCACCTGCGCTTTCCTCCCTAGCTGTAGCAGCAGTGTCATGCTCCCGTCGCGTGGATCAAGGGATCGGTGGCTTTCCCTCGAGGCTTTCCCACGAGACTTTCCCACAGGGCTGTCCCACGTGCCACCGTGGTGTGAGTCTATCCTCGGCTTGAAAGTCGAGGCAGTGCAGGGAAAACAGGTTTCCCTGGAATGGACTGAGACATCTGGGGGACTCTGGGAATCGTGGCACCACCCTGGAGTTCCTCTCGCCTTTCCTGTAGAGAGCGCCTCCTCTTGAGATGCAAGGGGAACGCCCGGAATTTTTTCCCGAACACGCAGTGAAAGGTTCCCTCCTCAAGAGCTAGGAGGCGGAAACGGGGCTCCTCTGGATGTGATCGGGACTCTCGTGCTTCCTCTCAAGTGGAGACGGGTATGTCGGGGAACTTATTGAGTTGCAGCAAGGGTGTGAATGACCCTTTGGAAGTTCCAGAAGTTAGCTGTGATTAGCCTCGAGACACCTCAGCGGAAAAGGGCCTCATCTCGCCTGGAGGGGAAAACCTCCTGGATTTTCTCCAGTTGCGGCAGGTGCTCTGGACTTACGAAGGGGACTTTAGGGACCCGATCTGGTTTCCTCAGGAAAGGCCAGTCCCCATGCGAGTTGCTCGGGGGCCTCTCGGGATTCCTCTTCCGTCGATGCTGGGGCCTAAGTCCTTGTGTGGAGTCCGTGCCGGAACCTGAGGATTCCTCTCCAGTGCTGACATGAATCTCGGGGTACTTCTGGAGTCTCCCCAGGGGAGTCAGTCCTTGTCTCGAGTGGGGGCCAGCACATGAGCTTTCCTCCCGAATGTAGCAGCAGTGTCGAGCTTTCCTTCGCGTGGATCAAGGGATCTGTGGCTTTCCCTCGAGGCTTTCCCTTGAGGCTTTCGCACAGGGCTGTCCCACAGCCACCGTGGCGTGAGTCGATCCTCGGCTTGAAAGTTGAGGCAGTGCAGGGAAATCAGTTTTCCCTGGAATGAAATGAGACATCTGGGGGAGTCTGGGAATGGTGGCACGACCCTGGAGTTCGTCTCGCCTTTCCTGTGGAGAGCGCCTCCTCTTGAGATGCGACAGGAACGCTGGTAATTCTTTCCCGTACACCCAGCGATTGGATCCCTCCTCTCGAGCTAGGAGACGGAAATGGGGCTTCTCTGGATGTGGGCGGGACTTTCGTGCTTCCTCTCGAGTGGAGACGGGTATGTCGGGGAACTTCTTGAGTTGCAGCAAGGGTGTGAAGGACCCTTTGGAAGTTCCAGAGGCTAGGTGTCATTAGCCTCGAGATGCCTCAGCGGAAATGGGCCTCATCTCGCCTGGAGGGGAGAACCTCCTGGATTTTCTCGAGTTGCGGCAGGTGCTCTCGCCTTACGACGGGGACCTCAGGGACCCGCTCTGGTGGCCTCAGGAAAGGCCAGTCCCCATGCGAGTTGCTCGGGCCCTCTCGGGATTCCTCTCCCGTCGATGCCCGGCCCTAAGACCTTGTGTGGAGTCGGTGCCGGGACCTGAGGCATCCTCTCCAGTGCTGACATGGATCCTGGAATACTCTGGAGTCTCCCCAGGGAAGTCAGTCCTCGTCTCGTTTGGGGGCATTCACGTGGGCTTTCCTCCCGAGCTGTAGCACAGTGTTACGCTTCCCTTCGCGTGGATCAAGGGATCTGTGGCTTTCCCTCGAGGCTTTCCCTTGAGGCTTTCGCACAGGGCTGTCCCACGTGCCACCGTGGTGTGAGTCTATCCTCGGCTTGAAAGTCGAGGCAGTGCAGGGAAAAGAGATTTCCCTGGAATGGACTGAGACATCTGGGGGTCTCTGGGAATGGTGTCACGACCCTGGAGTCCCTCTCGCCTTGCCTGTGGAGAGCGCTTCAACTTGAGATGCGACGGGAACGCCGGGAATTCTTTCCCGACCACGCAGTGAAAGGACCCCTCCTCTCGAGCTATGAGGCGGAAACGGAGATCCTCTGGATGTGGGCGGGATTCTCTTGCTTCATCTCGAGTGGAGACGGGTATGTCGGGGAACTTCTTGAGTTGCAGCAAGGGTGTGAAGGACCCTTTGGAAGTTCCAGAGGTTAGCTGTGATTAGCCTCGAGACGCCTCAGCGGAAATGGGCGTCATCCCGCATGGAGAGGAGAACCTCCTGGATTTTCTCGGGTTGTGGCTCGTGCTCTCGACTTACGACGGGGACCTCAGGGACTCTCTCTGGTGGTCTCAGGAAAGGCCAGTCCCCATGTGAGTTGCTCGGTGGCCTCTCGGATTCCTGTCCCGTCGATGCCGGGGCCTAAGACCTTGTGTGGAGTCGGTGCCGGAACCTGAGGATTCCTCGCCAGTGCTGACATGGATATTGGGGTACTTCTGGAGTCTCCCCAAGGGAGTCAGTCCTCGTCTCGAGTGAGGGCATGCACGTGAGCTTACCTCCCGAGCTGTAGCAGCAGTGTCATTCTTCCCTTCATGTGTATCAAGGGATCAGTGGCTTTCCCTCGAGGCTTTCCCACGAGGCTTTCCCACGAGGCTTTCCCACAGGGCTGTCCCACATGCCACCGTGGTGCGAGTAGATCACCGGCTTGAAAGTCGAGGCTGTGCATGGAAAACAGGTTTCCCTGGAATGGACTGAGACATCTTTGGGACTCTGGAAATGGTGGCACGACCCTGGAGTTCCTCTGGCCTTTCCTGTGGAGAGCGCCTCCTCTGGAGATGCGACGGGAACGCCGGAAACTCTTTCCCGACCACACAGGGAAAGGATCCCACCTCTCGAGCTAGGAGGCGGAAACCGGGCTACTCTGGATGTGGCCGGGACTTTCGTGCTTCCTCTCGAGTGGAGACGGGTATCTCGGGGAACGTGTTGAGTTGCATCAAGGGTGTGAAGGACCCTTTGGAAGTTCCAGAGTTTACGTGTGATTAGCCTTGGGACGCCTCATCGGAAATGGGCCTCATCACGCCTGGAGGGGAGAACCTCCTGGATTTTCACGAATTGCGGCAGGTGCTCTCGAGTTACGACGAGGACCTCAGGGTTCCGCTCTGGTGGCCTCAGGAAAGGCCTGTCCCCATAAGAGTTGCTCGGGGGCCTGTCGGGATTTCTCTACTGTCGATGATGGGGCCTAAGATTTTGTGTGGAGTCGGTCCCGGAACCCGAGGATTCCTCTCCTGTGCTGACATGGATTTTGGGGTACTTCTGGAGTCTCCCCAGGGGAGTCAGTCCTCGTCTCGAGTGGGGGCATGTACTTTCGCTTTCCTCCTGAGGTGTGGCAGCAGTGTCACGCTTCCCTTCGCGTGGATCAAGGGATCTGTGGCTTTCCCTCGAGGCTTTCCCAGCAGTCTGTCCCACGAGGCTTTCCCACAGGGCTGTCCCACGTGCCATCGTAGTGTGAGTCGATCCTCCGCTTGAAAGTCGAGGCAGTGCCAGGAAAACAGCTTTCCCTGAAATGGACTGAGACATCTGGGGGACTCTGGGAATGGTGGCACGACCCTGGAGTTCCTCTCGCCTTTCCTGTGGAGAGCGCATCCTCTTGAGATGAGACGGGAACGCCGGGAATTCTTTCCCGACCACGCAGGGAAAGGATCCCTCCTCTCGAGCTAGGAGGTGGAAACGGGGCTCCTCTGGATGTGGGCGGGACTCTCGTGCTTCCTCTCGAGTGGAGACGGGTATGTCGGGGAACTTCTTGAGTTGCAGCAAGGGTGTGAAGGACCCTTTGGAAGTTTCAGAGGTTAGGTGTGATTAGCTACAAGACGCCTCAGCGTACAAGGGCCTCATCTCGCCAGAGGGGAGAACCTCCTACATTTTCTCGATTTGCAGCAGGTGCTCTCGACTTACGACTGAGACCTCAGGGACCCACTAGGTGTCCTCAGGAAAGACCAGTCCCCATGCGAGTTGCTCCGGGGCCTCTAGGGATTCCTGTCCCGTGGATTCCGGGGCCTAAGCCCTTGTGTGGAGTCGTTGCCGGAACCTGAGGATTCCTCTCCATTGCTGACATGGATCTTGGGGTACTTCTGGAGTCTCCCCAGGGAGTCAGTCCTCGTCTCGAGTGGGGGCATGCACGTGCGCTTTCCTCCCGAGCTGTAGCAGCAGTGTCACGCTTCCCTTCTCGTGTATCAAGGGATCTGTTGCTTTCCCTTGAGGCTTTCCCACGAGGCTTTCCCACAGGGCTCTCCCACGAGCCACCGTGGTGTGAGTCGATCCTTGGATTGAAAGTCGAGGCAGTGCAGGGAAACAGGTTTCCCTGGAATGGACTAAGACATCTGGGGGACTCTGGGAATGGTGTCACGACCCTGAAGTTCCTCTCGCCTTTCCTATGGAGAGGGCCTCCTCTTGAGATGCGACGGGAATACCGGGAATTCTTTCCCAACACACAGGTAAAGGATCACTCCTCTCGAGCTATGAGGCGGAAACAGTGCGCCTCTGGATGTGGGCGGGACTCCCGTGCTTCGTCTCGAGTGGAGACGGGTATGTCGGGGAACTTCTTGAGTTGCAGCAATGGTGGGAAGGACCTTTTGGAAGTTCCAGATGTTAGATGTGATTAGCCTCGAGACGCCTCAGCGGAAATGGGCCTCATCTCGCCTGGAGGTGTGAACCTCCTGGATTTTGTCAAGTTGCGGCAGGTGCTCTCGACTTTCGAGAGGGACCTCAGGGACCAGCTCAGGTGGCCTTAGGAAAGACCAGTCCCCATGCGAGTTGCATGGGGGCCTCTCGGGTTCCTCTCCCGTCGATGCCGGGGCCTAAGACCTTATGTGCAGTCCGGGCCGGAAGCTGATGATTCCTCTCCAGTGCTGACATGGATCTTGGGTTGCTTCTGGAGTCTCCCCAGGGGAGTCAGTCCTCGGCTCGAGTGGGGGCATGCAAATGTGCTTTCCTCCCGAGCTGTAGCAGCAGTGGCACGCTTCCCATCGCGTGGATCAAGGGATCTGTGGCTTTCCATTGAGGCTTTCCCACGAGGCTTTCAAAGGAGGCTTTCCCACAGGGCTGTCCCAAGTGCCACCATGGTGTGAGTCGATCCTCGGCTTGAAGTCGAGGCAGTGCAGGGAAAACAGGTTTCCCTGGAATGGACTGAGACATCTGGGTGACTCAGGGCAAGGATCACGCCTCTCCAGCTATAAGGCGGAAACGGGGCTCCTCTGGATGTGGGCAGGACGCTCGTGCTTCCTCTCGATTGGAGACGGGTATGTAGGGGAAGTTCTTGAGTTGCAGCAATGGTGTGAAGGACCCTTTGGAAGTTCCAGAGTTTAGGTGTGATTAGCCTCGAGACGCCTCAGCGGAAATGGGCCTCATCTCACCTGGAGGGGAGAACCTCCTGGATTTTCTCGAGTTGTGGCAGGTGCTCTCGACTTACGACGGGGACCTCAGGGACCCGCTCTGGTGGCCTCAGAAAGGCCAGTCCCCATTCGAGTTGCTCTGGGGACTCTCGGGATTCCTCTCCCGTCGATGCCAGGGCCTAAGACCTTGTGTAGAGTTGGTGCCAGAACCTGAGGATTCATCTGCAGTGCTGACATGTAACTTGGGGTACTTCTGGAGTCTCCTCAGGGGAGTCAGTCCTCGTCTCGAGTTGGGGCATGCACGTGCGCTTTCCTCCTGAGCGGTAGCAGCAGTGTCACGCTTCCCTTCTCGTGGATCAAGGAATCTGTGGCTTTCCCTGGAGTCTTTCCCATGAGGCTTTCCCACAGGGCTATTCCACTTGCCATCATGGTGTGAGTCGATTCTCGGCGTGAAAGTCGAACCAGTGCAGAGAAAACAGGAACCTCCTTCCCCACAGTAGGGGGTACACTGTCCCCTTGGGCGGGTATCTCCAGGGCACTCGCGCTGGGGGTTTGCCCGCGGAGGTGCGGGCCTCAGGCTCCACGTGAGAAAAGCCCCAAATGGCATTAGCTGCCAGTCCAGACGCTGGCCCCTCAGGTCTCTGGCCGGAGCCTTGGGCTCCAGGCAACTCAAAGCCCTCGGGGGTGGCACTCTGTGACTGCTGTAGGGAAAGGACGCCAAGAGCCCATGGAGGAGTTGGGGAGGGGGCATGGGGGAAACGGTGGCGAGGACAGCGAGGGATCTAGGTGGAGGCGCTGGAGAGAGCGTCTGGTGTCCCGGAATGCCTCGGAGGAGCCAGCGGGGGACAGTCGAGGCCCAGGGACCTGTGGAATGTGAAAAGGCGGGAAATCCCGGAGCAAGGCAGGCTGGGAAAGGGGGCATTGGTGGCCAATTCAAAGGGACCTTGGGCCGTTTCCTGGGCGGTGAGCTCCCTTGGCACTGCTGAGGGCCCCTGATTGATCCACCCGGGGTTGATCCCACCCCCCGCTGCGAGGGAGGGCCACAAACCAAAGCGTGCGAACTGCCCGCCCACCCCAACGGGGATCTTGGCGGTCCAGGGCTCAGCCGTGCCCGGGAAAAGCCCACTCACTCCACGGGACTCCGTCCAGGGTCTCTGCTTGGAAAGAGGCCAGGGGCGACCCCCACCATCTACCCACCCAAACCCTATTGACGTCAATGGTGGCGGAGACGCCTCCCGTTCTCCAGAGTCCTAAGCTGCTGGGTCCCCGCCCACTCGGCCAGCAGTCTGCAGCGTGCCCGTGTGCCTCTCCCACCATGGCTTCATCCGGCTCCTCCAGCACCTCAAGCGGTACGTTTGCCCTCGTCCCTGTGGTCGGATCACATCTCAGGGGATTTGCGGGTGGCCTGGGCAAGGGCTCTCGGCCAATGTGTTGACCCCCCTCCCACCCGAGAACGGCTGGGACCCATCGGCCAGGCCCGGGGTTCCGAGGCGTCAGGTGTGCCCAAATTCGGAGGGCGTGGCATCGTTCGTTCATCTTGCTCCTTTGGCACACACACGGCTTCTCCGTTCTCTTTTCTGGGAAGACAGTGTTGTTTCAGGGGGCGTGCTGCGGGGGGCGGGGGCCGGGGTTGCGGGGTTGTGGGAGCGGGTGCTGTGCTGGGATGAGGCCCTTTATCCTCACATCTTCCTGTGGGAATGGGAGTCGGGGAGCTCTGTGGCCTTGCTGCCTTCAGTGGCTTCCTCTGCACAGGGGCCTAGTGGCTTCTGCCTTTTGTCAGGCGTTACGGGGTTTGGGCTTCGCTTTGGTGGCCTTGGCCTTTGCCTTGGCCTGGGCCTTGCCCTTGCCCTTGCCCTTGCCTTGGTCTTGGGCTTGGCCTTGCCCTGCCCTTGAAGTTGAACTTGACCTTGACCTTGAACTTGACCTTGACCTTGACTTTGAACTTGAAATTGGCCTTGGCCTTGACCTTGACCTTTAACTTGAACTTGACCTTGACCTTGAACTTTAACTTCACCTTGAACTTGAACTTGACCTTGAACTTGAACTTGACTTTGAACTTGAACTTGAACTTGACGTTGAACTTGAACTTGAACTTGACCTTGACCTTGTACTTGAACTTGACCTTGAGCTTGAGCTTGAACTTGACCTTGAACTTGACCTTGAGCTTGAGCTTGAACTTGACCTTGACCTTGAACTTCAACTTGAACTTTACCTTGACCTTGAACTTCAACTTGAACTTGACCTTGACCTTGAACTTGAATTTGAACTTGACCTTGACCTTGAAGTTGACCGTGAACTTGAACTTAAACTTCACCTTGATCTTGAGCTTGAACTTGAACTTGAACTTGACCTTGACCTTAAACTTGAACTTGACCTTGAACTTGAACTTGACCTTGACCTTGACCAACACGGGAGACCTCGAGATTTGCTCAGAGCACCGGAGGTCCAGAAGCAGGGCCCTGTATCTCCCCTTCCCTTTGTGATCATTGCAAAGACATTCCTAGCTGATAGCGGGAGTGCCCCTGAAGAAGCAAGCTGTGGGAGTGTGTTTGACACGACTGTGTGCCTTCCTGGCCTCAGCTCCACAAGGGGCCTTTCCTCTCGAAGTAGGCCCCATGTCCCCTTGGGGAGGGCTGTCATGCCTCTTTTCTCCTCACTGCCAAAGGGTGGAGCCAAGCTCGCTCTGTCAGAGGTACAAAAACAGCAATTGAATGGGTTTTCAAGCTCTTGCTAGGCTGCACCCTTTCAGGGCCCACTTTACTGAAACAGGTGCTCTGTGGCCCCTGGTTGGGTATGCAGGTTCACAAACAGGGTGAGATCCTGTCCAAGCCAAGAATTTTCCTGAAAGACCTAGGCTCACTAGAGCTCTCCTCCAGAGCAAAGGGGATAGAGGAGATGTATGGAGGAGTCTTTGCCTTTCCCTGTGAGTGTGGGGCTAGTCCCTACGGCCCCAAGCTCAGGGATAACTGCCTCTAAGAAAGGAATGGCAAGAAGCGCTATTCTTGGAGGTTGGGACAGGGAGTTCGCAGCATGTGGGGAAAGAAAGACTTCTTCGGGGAAGAAGAGGCCACACCCGGGGGTGTGTTTGCAAGCCTCTATTTGGAAGGAACAGGTTTGCTTATACAACTCAAGACCTCCAGATCTGCTCAGAGGACTGAAGTTCCAGAGACAGGGCCATGTATCTCCCCTTCCCTTTGAGATCCTTGCAAAGACATTCCTAGCAGATCGTGGGAGTGCCCATGAAGAAGCAAGCAGCGGGAGTGTGCTTGACATCACTGGCTGCCTACCTGGGCTCAGCTCCTCAAGGGGCCTTTCTCTCCTGGTAGGCCCTATGTCCCCTTTGGGAGAGGGTGGTGCCCTCTTCCCTCCACACTGCCAAAGGGTGGAGGTGGAGCAAACTCGTTCTCTCCGAGGTTAAAAAAAAAGACAAATTGGATGGATTTTTAAGCTCTTGCTATGCTGCACCCCTCCGACATACCCGTCTCCACTCGAGAGGAAGCACGAGAGTCCCTCCCACATTCAGAGGAGCCTCGTTTTCGCCTCCTAGGTCGAGAGGAGGATCCTTTCCCTGCGTGGTCAGGAAAGAATTCCTGGCGTTCCGTCGCATCTCAAGAAGAGGCGCTTTCCACAGGAAAGGCGAGAGGAACTCCAGGGTCGTGCCACCATTCCAGAGTCTCCCAGATGTCTCGGTCCATTCCAGGGAAACTTGTTTTCCCTTCACTGCCTGGACTTTCAAGCCGAGGATCGACTCACACCAAGGTGGCACGTGGGACAGCCCTGTGGGAAAGCCTCATGGAAAGCCTCGTGGAAAGCCTCGAGGGAAAGCCACAGATCCCTTGTTCCACGCGAAGGGGAAGCGTGACACTGCTGCTACAGCTCGGGAGGAAATTGCACGTGCATGCCCCCACTCGTAACGAGGACTGACTGCCCTGGGAGACTCAAGAAGTATCCAAGATCCATGTCAGCACTGGAGAGGACTCCTCAGTTTCTGGCACCGACTCCACACAAGGTCTTAGGCCCCAGCATCGACGGGAGAGGAATCCCGAGAGGCCCCTGCGCAACTCGCATGGGGACTGGCCTTTCCTGAGGCCCCAGAGCGGGTCCCTGAGGTCCCCGTCGTAAGTCGAGAGCACCTGCCGCAACTCGAGAAAATCCAGGAGGTTCTCCCTTCCAGGAGAGATGAGGCCCCTTTCTGCTGAGACATCTCAAGGCTAATCACGCCTAACCACTGGAACTTCCAAAGGTCCTTCACACACTTGCTGCAACTCAAGAAGTTCCCCGACATACCCGTCTCCACTCGAGAGGAAGCACGAGGTCCGCCCACATCCAGAGGAGCCCCGTTTCCGCCTCTAGCTCGAGAGAAGGGATCCTTTCCCTGCGTGTTCTGGATGAATTCCGGCGTTCCGTCGCATCTCAAGAGGAGGCGCTCTCCACAGGAAAGGCGAGAGGAACTCCAGGGTCGTGCCACCATTCCCAGAGTCCCGCAGAGGCTCACTCCATTCCAGGGAAACCTGTTTTCCCTGCACTGCCTCAACTTTCATGCGAGGATCGACTCACATCACGGTGGCACTGGGACAGCCCTGTGGGAAAGTCTCGTGGGAAAGCCTCGTGGAAAGCCTCGACGGAAAGCCTCAGATCCCTTGATCCACGCGAAGGGAATCATGACGCCGCTGCTACAGCTCGGGAGGAAACCGCACGTGCCTGCCCCACTCGTAACGAGGACTGACTACCCTGGGGAGACTCCAGAAGAATCCCAAGATCCATGTCAGCACTGGAGAGGAATCCTCAGGTTCCGGCACGGATCCACACAAGGTCTTAGGGCCCGCATCGACGGGAGAGAATCCCGAGAGGCCAATAAGCAACTCGCACGGAGACTGAGGCATGTGGCCTTTCCTGAGGCCATCAGATACGTCCCTGT
>NW_017217005.1:0-12823 GCF_001704415.2 Capra hircus | reverse complement strand
ATCAATATCACCTCATATCTGTCAGAATGGCTATCATCAAAAGACCATAAATAACAAATGTTGGCAAGGATGTAAGAGAAAAGGGAACCCCTGTAAACTGTTGGTGGGGAATGCAAATTGGTGTGACCACTGTGGAAAAACAGTATGAAGTTTCCTCAAAAAAACTAAAAATAGAAATACCATATTTGCGTGTTAGTTGCTCAATTGTGTCCAACTCCTTGTGACCCCATAGATTACAGCCCACTAGGCTCCTCTGTCTGTGGAATTCTCCAGGCAAGAATACTAGAGTGGGTAGCCATTCCTTTCTCCAAGGGATCTTTCTGATTCAGGGATTGAACTCAGGTCTCCTGCACTGCAGGCAGTTTCTTTACCACTGAGCCATTTGGGAAGGCATGAAATTAAAAGATGCTTGCTCCTTGGAAGGAAAGCTATGACAAACCTAGACAGCATATTAAAAAGCAGACATCACTTTGCTGACACAGGTCCATATAGTCAGAGCTATTGTTTTTCCAGTAATCATGTACAGATGTTGGTCCATAAAGAAGGCTGAGCACTGAAGAACTGATGTTTTTGAACTGTGTTGAAGAAGACTCTTGAGAGTTCATTGGACTGCAAAGAGATCAAACCAGTCAATCCTAAAGGAAATCAACCCTGAATATCCATTCGAAGAACTGAAGCTGAAGCTCCAATACTTTGGCCACCTGATGTGAAGAGACAACTCATTCAAAAGGACCCTGTTGCCTGGAAAGATTGAAGGCAAAGGAGAAGGGGGTGGCAGAGGATGAGATGGTTGGATGGCATCATCGACTCAGTATGCATGAATTTGAGTAAATTCCAGGAGATAGTGAAGGACAGGGGGAGTCTGACGTGCTGCAGTCCATGGGATTGCAAAGAGTCAGACACAACTTAGTGACTGAACAACAAACAAAAACAGTTGTACCTGCAACAGACTAATCAGAAACTGACATTTTTTGCATTTTTGAAAATACCATTTATAATAGCATGAAGAAATATGAAATATTTCAGGGTAAACCTGACAAAATATGTGTAGGAATTATATACTGAAAACTGCCACTCCAAAAAATAACTAAAGAAGACCTAAATAAATGGGGAGAGAAATCCATGCCCATAAATTAGAAAAATCAGTACTTTGAAGCTGGCAGTCCTCTCCAAATTGAACTATAGATTCAGTAAAGTTCTAATCAAAGTCCCTAAGGTTTTTTGTAGAAATTGATAGGGTAATTCTAAAATTCAGATAGAACAACCAAGACACTTTTGAAGAAGTCTTAAAGGAGAAGCACTAAGGCATGATTCTGTGGTGTATGTTTCATTTTTTAAAGTGTATATCCATATAACCTTTGGCAATTTCACTCTCAGGACTATACCGCCAAGAATGCTGGAGAAATGAACAAAGACATACTCAAAATGTTCCCTGCCAATGTTTGTGAAAAACTGCCCAACCCAGCCCACCAGTGGAGGCAATGTGAAATTATGCTACATTGGTTAAGAGGATTCCAACGTAACTAACTGTCTCTAGACCAGGTAGGGGCCAGAGGCCCGGCTGCTGCTGCTGCTGCTGCTAAGTCGCTTCAGTTGTGACCGACTCTGTGCGACCCCATAGACGGCAGCCCACCAGGCTCCCCCATCCCTGGGATTCTCCAGGCAAGAACTGGCAAAGTGCCTGGTTATGTAAATAAAGTTTTTCTGGACCATAGCCACAGCTGTTGGCTTTCCTACTGCAAAGACAGAGCAGGACGGTTTTACATGGCCTGCAAGCCTAAAATCTTCACTATCTACCCTTTAGTTTACCAATTCCTGATCTAGCTGCTGCTGCTGCTGCTAAGTCGCTTCAGTCGTGGCTGACTCTGTGCGACCCCATAGATGGCAGCCCACCAGGCTCCTTCGTTGCTGGGATTCTCAAGGCAAGAACACTGGAGTGGGTTGCAGCCTACTAGGCTCCTGATCTAGACTGTGTATCTATTAACATGAAAAGATGTTCCAGAAAGCTCATTCCGTGAAGAGTCCCACGAGTAAACCTCGCTCACCCCGATTGCCAAGCTCTGCCTTGCGCTGGGGCTGGTGGCACTATCCCCACTCACTCTGGACCACTGGGACCAGCGCCACGTGCCCCCTCGCTCCACGTGCTTCCTCCCGCCCCGCGTGTGCTTTCTGCTCCGTCACTGGGGACTCAGGCCTGGCCCAGGCGCCACCCCGCGTTGTGTGCGCGCGCTCCGCCCCAGGGGAGGTGCTGGGTCCTACCTGCCCGCAGTAAAGCACGACCCGTTAGCGGCGCCGATGGTTGAAAACGCCACGAAGAGCGGAACGATCCACGAGGCGGGGTAGAGGACACGGTCACCAAACGTCTGGGAGAGAAGTGGGTGCGTCCTGAGACCGTGCGCCCCAAGAGCCACCGGCCCCACGGGCTGCTGAGCCCTCCCAGCGGCCCCACTGAGCTCCAGGATGCCTCCCTGAGGAACGGCGGGCAGCAGTCTGGAGAAAAAGACGCCACCCCCCCGCCCCCGCAACCCATGCCCCACCTCTGCGGATGATGAGAGACAGCTCTTCTCCCCTGCTGCCTGGCGTAATTCTCAGTGTTTCCACATCCTCTGACGCCCTCGCTCTCCCGTCTTCGGAATGACCAGGTCTCCCTCCCAGCTGAGCTGCCTGGTCTCAGGGTCAGCGGGCCGGTCACCAAGCCTGCCTTTCTCTGCTCCCTGTCCATGTCACCCCATTGCCTGTTTTCAGCTTCATTTCTTGTCCTGCCCCAACTCCTCAGGTCTTCTCCAGCACGTGGACCCCGCACACCTCTCCCCTGTCCCTCATCCCCGTCCCTCGTCCTTGCTTCCCTCCTCACCCAGATGAATTCCACAACCCATTATCATCACTCCCTCCTACAAGGACTCCCCTGATCTTGCTCTCCCCGACACGTGCCTGTCAAAGTCCCAACCCTGGTGAAGTGGAGCCCTGCGCTCTGTGTTGAGGAGGCAGGTTGGGTGTGCTGGGAAGGCAGGACCTCCCAGCTGCTGGCCACCTGGAAGGTAGGCCAGGTCTCTGGCGCTGCCCTATCCTGCTCATCTCCCCGTGTCTGGTCTCCTAGACGAGTATTCCGCCCCCCTACACACACAGGGTCCTTCAGCTTGAGCATGTATCCCTTGCCTGTCCCCTCCCACAGAGACCCTGGGCACTCACCACGGCCACAGCCTGGGACTGCAGGAGTTCGGTGGCCGTCATCACAGTAAAGTAGGACACGTTCATGAGGATGTAGCAGCCTGTTACCAGTGGGATCCCAATGATGATGGCCAGGGGCAGGTTTCTGGGAGGGGCGGGGACCCAGAGACTCAGCCAGACCAGCCCGTCCATGACAGACTCACAGGATGTTGCCTTAGTCCAGTCCTTTCTTCCACCTGCCCAGCCGGCCCTCTACCTGCTCCCTGGGGAACTGCCCTTCCTGAAGCTTCCTGATGCTCACCAAGAAGCAGGGGGCTAGAGGGACAGCAGAGCCCCAGTGGGGACATTGACATTTTCTAATGAGAAAGAACTCTCCCTCTCCTTAGACTCCAGGGCAGTAAAACTGAATTTGGTTATAATGCAAAATAAGCTAGAGTTCTTCCTTCCTCTTAACAACCATTTTACTACCTCAAACAAAACCAAGCTCTAACGGATGTCAGTGAGCTGATAGGAAACCACCCACTGTCTGGAAGTGGGTGGTGGGTGATTGGGGGAAGCAGTTCCACCTTATGTTTGGGGGAGAGAAGTATGCTAACCTGTCCACTGTCTCCCACTCTGACTCAGCTTTCTTACCTGAAAGGGTTTCTAAGTTCTTCTGTGATGTAGTTGAGTTGATTCCTACCAGGAAAAGAAGTAACATGAGTAACATAACTTTGACTTTCTTTGCTAAGATTATGAAACACAAAATAATAAGTGTATGCCTCATTTAAACTGTTGAAATGCTGCACTCAATATATCAGCAAATTGAGAAAACTCAGCAGTGGCCACTGGAATGGAAAAGGTCAGTTTTCATTCCAATCCCAAAGAAGTGCAATGTCAAAGAAGGTTCAAACTACGATACTAGCAACTGTATTAGTTTGAGCTAGTAAGGTTGTGCTTAAAATCATTCAAGCTAGTCTTCATCAGTGAACTGAGAACTTCCAGACCGACAAGCTGAGTTTAGAAAAAGCAGAGAAACCAGGGATCAAATTGCCAACATTCGCTGGAACATAGAAAAAGCAAGGGAATTCCAGAAAAACATCTGCTTCATTGACTATGCTGAAGCTTTTGACTGTGTGGATCACAAAAAAAACTCTGGAAAATTCTTAAAGAAACGGGAGTACGAGACCACCTTACCTGTCTCCTAAGAAACCTATATGTAGGTTAAGAAGCAATAATTAGAACCAGACATGGAACAATGGACTGGTTCAAAATTGGGAAGGGAGTACATCAAGACTGTATAGCTGTCATTCAGTCACTAAGTTACGTCTGACTCTTTGCAACCCCATGAACTGCAGCACACCAGGCTTCCCTGTCCTTCACTATCTCCTGGAGTTTACTCAAACTTGGGTCCATTGAGTCAGTGATGCCATCCAACCATCTCATCCCCTTTCTCGTCGCCCCTTTCACGTCTTGCCCTCAATCTTTCCTAGCATCAGGGTCTTTTCCATTGAGTCCACTCTGCATATCAGGTAGCCAGAGTATTGAAGCTTCAGCATCAGCATCCATCCTTTCAATGAATATTCAGGGTTGATTTCCTTTAGGCTTGACTGGTTTAATCTCCTTTGGTATATTGTCACCCTGCTTATGTAACTTATATGCAGAGTACATCATGAGAAATGCCAGGCTGGGTGAATCATAAACTGGAGTCAAGATTGCCAGGAGAAATATCAATAACCTCAGATATGCAAATGATACCACTCTAATGGTAGAAAGTGAAGAGGAACTAAAGAGCCTCTTGATAAGGGTGAAAGAGGAAAGTGAAAAAACTGACTTGAAACTCAACATTCAAAAAACTAAGATCTTGGTATCCAGTCCATCACTTCATGGCTAATAGAAGGGGAAAAACTGGAAACAGTGATAGATTTTATTTTCTTGGGCTCCAAAATCACTGCGAATGGTGTGACTGCAGCCATGAAATTCAAAGATGCTTGCTCCTTGGAAGGAAAGCTATGACAAACCTAGACAGCATATTAAAAAGCAGAGATATCGCTTTGCCAACAAAGGTCCATATAGTCAAAGCAGACTGTTGGTTTTTCCAGTAGTCATGTATGGATAGGAGAGTTGGACCATAAAGAAGACTGAGTTCTGAAGAATTGATACTTTCAAACTATGGTGCTGAAGAAAACTTTTGAGTGTCCCTTGGACAGCAAGAAAATCAACCCTGAATATTCATTGGAAGGACTGACGCAGAAGCTGAAGCTCCAATACTTAGGCCACCTGATGGGAAGAGCTGACTCATTGGAAAAGACCCTGATGCTGGGAAAGATTGAAGGCAAAAGGAGAAGAGAGTGGCAGAGGATAAGATGATTAGGTAGCATCACTAACTCAATGAACATGAATTTGAGCAAACTCTGGGAGATAGTGAAGGACAGAGGAGCCCGGGGTGCTTCAGTCCATGAGGTCACGAAGAGTCAGACATGACTTAGCAATTATACAACAACATCATAGAGAAAATTCCCCTGTAGGAATTGTTTTCCCCCTGTAGGGGTTTCTCTTTTAAAGAAAGCCCTGGTGGTGGTAGGGCTACTAAGATCTGCACAGTCTTCAGTTGGTAAGTCTTTGTACTCCTGTGGGAATTTTGTAACTTTTCAACAATTATTGGGAGTAATGAGTCCCCAGCGTGCTTTGAAAAAAAATGCAAGATTCGTTGTCTGAAAAGAGAATGAAGCCTGCAGATTCTCTGCACAAGGAAAAGGCCAGTGTTCTGGATGGCCACATATATTTGTGAAGTGGAAAGAAAAATGCTACGGAACAGTCTTGCCTTGCCCCATGCCTGGCAGCCCTCATTGCTTCCAGTCCAGCTGAGCCTGTGTTTGTCTGGTGAAGTTTCTGGCAGGAGGCCCCACCACTGGGGGCTCACAGGCCACTGTGTCCAGGTCTGGTGCCAGGTGAGTGGCTGGGGAAGGGGCCGGTGCCTCTGGGGTTCAAGAAGAACTGAAGGGTGAAGGGTAGGGTACTTAACAAAAGGGAGACGTGAAGGTACATGTTAGAGTACCAAACCCCCCAAAGGAGAAGTTATTGCTTTCCATGTGGTTGCAGGAAGATAGCCTAATGAAACCCACTGGCTAGACAGTGTGCTGTCTTAGACCAAGTGCCTTACCATCCATCATACGCCCAGAGTCCATTATATAATGCCAGACTGATGGAGCCCACAGACAATGATGCGCCTTCAAAAGAGTTTTCAAAATTCCTCGTATTTCCTGTAATCAAGCCAGATAGTTATCAGCTGACCAGACTGGAACTGTGTGAAGGAAGGGGATGACTAATGACCTCAGGTTATTAAACAAACTCCGAACAACTGGGAAACTATTTCCGTTGAATTGCTGCATGAAATGCGCACTTTGCAGCAAGACCTCCAGGTGGCCCCACCCTCCCCTCCAGCCGAAGGTCACCTTGGGCCAGGAGGACAAGTCCGCTGATGATGATAATGACCACGATCACCATCTTGGCTGCCGTGAACACGTTCTGGACGTAGCTCCCCAGCCGCACACTCAGCGCGTTCACCGTGGAGATGAGCACTGGGAAGTCAGAGGTGGGCACTGTTCTGTGTCTATGGGCTCAACACCTCCCTCCTTTCTTAAGGCCCTGGAAAGAGTCTCCTTTCCATTCCCAGGCCCCGTTCCCTCCCAGCCTCCCCTCTCCACTGCCATATCCATGCACCTTTGAAATCCAGCCAGGGCTGGTCCACCCCCCACCTCCAAGAGCAATGGAGACGCAGCCAGACTCCAGCCAAGCGCTGTCCTGTGGGGCAGCCTGCAGCCAGCCCTCCCAGACAGCTCTGATGGCCCCGCAGAGGCAGAGACTGGACAGCAAAGGCCATCAGGCTTGGGACCAAGGCCAGCTCTGGCCCTGCTCCCTGCCGGCGCCTCCAGGTCCACCCGGCCTCTTTCTGGGTGTGCAGGTAGCCCGGTTTCTCCACCCCCAGCTGTGCCAGGTCTTTTCTGCCCCCTGCCTGGTGTTCCTCACAGGTACTCACAGATGGCAGCGGCAGCCAGGGTTTTAATGACAACTTGGGGAGGGCTGCAGCCGGAGTAGAAGGGTGCACAAACGTACTCGGAGAAGCTGAGGCAGATGATGGCAAAGGATGAGGGCTTTATGACGAACAGGCTGCTCCAGGAAAAGAGGTAGGCTGGAATGGGGCCAAAGGCCTCCATCAGGTAGGGGTACTCGCCCCCTGACTTGGTGATCATTGTGCCAAGCTCCGCGAAACACAGGGCGCCTGGAATACAGAGAGAAAGGGGGCCCCGGACCGGTGAGGTCTCGCCCTGGTCAAGGGAGCCCCTCTCCCCACTGGAGGTTGTGCTCCCAGGGCCGACCACGGTGCCCCTCATCCTGAGCTCTGGACTTTGGACATTCCTGTAAACCCCAGTTTACACACATCTGCACACAAGCATTGAGGGGGATCCGGGTAGCGACACGACCCTGCACAGACAGAGCTCCAACATCCTGCCCCACATGCAACAGGGGGTCTTTGCCAGGGTGGGCATCTTTGTTACCCAGTGTCGCAAGAACCCCACACATGGCCCATATGATGAGACAGGGTCCCACGGCTTCCATGTTGCTGAGCACAGACTTGGGGGAGATGAAGATCCCAGAGCCGATGATGGTGCCCACGATGATGCAGGTGCCACTGAACAGGCCCAGCTGGGTTGTAGAGCGGGGGGAGAGAAGAGTTAGTGCTTTTACAGGGTGCAGGCTCAGAAGGCCAGACGCAGCCCTCTTCCTTCCATCGTCCTCCCCTCCCACGCTGGCTACAGCCAGGCAGCCCAGAGTCCCAGGCACCTCCACCCTGTGCTGTTACAGGGAGAGCACCGGGGTGCTGCTCCTGGGGATTTGTGTGTGCGTGCACATGTGTGTGCACACACGCTCAGTCATGTCCAAACCTTGCAACTCCACCAGGCTCCTCTTTCCATGGGATTCTCTAGGCAAGAATACTGGAGTGGAGTCATTTCCCCCCTCTAGGGGTACTTCCTCACCCAAGGATCCAACCCAAGTCTCTTGCATCTCCTGCATTGGCAGGCAGGTTGCTTATCACTCTGCCACCTGGAAAGCCCCTTGCTTGTGTGGATTAAGTCTGTTAATCCTCACAACGAGTCAGTTATGCCATTATGATATCCATTTTCAGAGGAGAAAACAGAGGAACAGAAAGATCCAGATACTGCCCAGGGTTCACAGCCGTGCAGTTCACAGGCCTGGCTGAGGTTCCAACTGCCAGCCCTTACCGCTCTTGACAAAGAGGCCCAGGGGGTAAAGCCTGACTCGACAGTCACTCACCAACAAAGGCCCTTAGGGCCTACCTCTGAGCTGGGCCGAGTGGCATGGGGTTCCTCCCCCAGACTATGAGTGAAGTCAGGGTTTGGGGCTCCTGGCCGGGGGCATGGGGGTGAGAGGTGAGTGACGAGGCCTCCGGGGACAGAAACACTCAGGGTCTAGTGAACTTTCTCTGATGCCCTCTTTTAGAATATGACCTTCCTACCAATGAGACCAGGCTCAGACACACCCCATATGATTCCATTCCCATGAAATTCCACAACAGGCAGAACTAATCTACAGAGATAGAACATGGAGGGGTGGGGGGTTGCCACCTGGAAAGGGGCAAGAGGGAAGTTTCTGGGGTGACCACTTTGTCAAACTCAGCAAACACTGAAGATCTGTGTGTTTCACTCTGTGTAAATCCTACATGAATCAAGAAAAAAATTCTAAGGAAGAAAATGGTCTGTTTCATGTTCCTACTTATAACATCAGCCCCCCGAAGCCACCAGCCTGATTTCTGGAGCTTGAGTTGAATGTACGTGTGCCTGTCTCTCTGGGCACAGGCTGCACTCAGAGTTCCAACTCAGAGAACATGGAAGAGCCCAGCTGTGACCAGCCTCCAAGGGACACACTACTGGAGGAGTGGAGGTCCAGAGAAGTATCAGCTTCTGCTTCCCATGACCATCTCAGATTTCCTCCTCTGATGGCCCAGGTTGACTCACCAATGGCTTGGACCTTCTACTGAGCTCTGCATTCACCCTGAAGCTGCCTACCCAAGTCTAGGACATGCTGAGGGTTTGCTTGGCTGTGCTTCTCTCACAGGCCAAAAGGAGGGTGTTGCTGCTCATCAGCCAATTCCTGGGGCCCTGGGATCCCAAGGTGACACACAGTCAAGCCTACATCATTCCCCCTGTCAAGCCCCTGGTCCCTCCTTCATCTCTTCTGCAGCCAGACATGGGAGCTCCAGAGGCTCTGCCCAGAGCCTAGCCCACTCGTCCTGCCCTTGACACCATCCCGACCTCACTCTGGGCACCCTTGCTCCTCATCCTCTGAGCCTGAAGCTTGTCCATTTACTCCCCCACACCCCCAAACCTCTCCCTCCTCACAGGTCCAGTGACAACCCCATCTTACCCCTCTCTAAGCTGCAGGCAACTCCAAGTTCAGCCCTTGTGTGTGCTAAGTACTTCAGTTCTGTCCAACTCTTTGTGGCCCCACGGACTGCAGCCCTCCAGGCTCTTCTGTCCATGGGGATTCTCCAGGCAAGAATACTGGAGTGGGTTACCATTCCCTCCAGAGGATCTTCCCCAACCCAGGGAGCGAACCCACGACTCTTAATGCCTCCTGCGTTGGCAGGTGAGTTCTTTACCACTAGCGACACTCGGGAAGCCCTGGTCCAGCCCTTACTACATTCCAACTTAGAGGGATCACCTATGTCACTCCCATGCCGGACTCGCCACCCCAGCTACTGGCTAAGAAGAAATGGGATTTCCCTATTGCAGGAGGAATTCAAACTTAAGAGGATACATGTGGTGAAGGTGCTGGAGCAGGGATCTGACATCCAAAGTTGTCTCTGACTATCTGGGAAAAGACTGTTGGCCTGAGCAAACACCAGCCCTCTGGGTGCTTACCCAGCACATACACGTATTAGCCTCACAAGAATATGCTGAGTTCACTGGCAAGAAGGAAAGGGGTGTGAGTGTGAGAAACTGTTTAATCAGAAGTGCTGTGTTTGTGTGTGGTGGAGGGGAGGATGATTTGGTTGTGCACAACCACCCCTCCTCGATTGGACCGGGGAAGGGCCTGCCCCCAAGGATGGCCTTACCTCCTTTTGGAGACTCATGGTCTTGGGTTCGCTGCTCTGGATCGACTTCTCATCCCCCTCCTTTTTCTCAGGCTCGTCTCTTCCATCTTCCCCTCCCACCAGTTCTAGGAGGCTGCAAGGAGGCCACCGGTGTTCGCTCAGCAAATACTCTAGCAGACAAGGTGCAGATAGAGTCAGCTGTGTGTTGTGAGCACTGATTCACGAGCAGATAATTATCTACGGTTTTACAGCTGGAAAAGTGCAGCTGTCGACTCCGTAGGCATAATTTGCTCGGGTCCAACAACATCCTGACTGCCCTTCAGACCCTGGGGCAACTGGGGTTCCAGGCTCTTTTCCAAACTCCTCCAGTGCCCCGCGTTCCGTCTCCCATCCTCTGAGTCCTATATCTCAGCGGTGACATGCCTGAAAGTCATTCTGCAGCCCAAGCTCATTTTTTCAAAAGCTTTTAAGAAGAAATATTTTAAAACACTCTAGAATCTACTTAATGGAGTCAAGTCTGAGGAAAGAAAGTTTTTTTCACAATTAGTTTCCAAAGCCCCTCGCGCGTAATAGGTCCACAGCACAGATATTTTTTCATTGAGTGTTGCAAAGAGCATTGATGACAAGATGAACAGTACCAGGCTGAACTAGTTGGCGGTCACTTCCTGTTCCCTTTCTCCAGATAAAGGCCCTCTCGGGTCCGCAGGCCAGGGGCTCTGCCAACCTTCCCATCACCGATGGCCTTACCTTCGCCTTGACCTCGAGGAGCCCAGGGATCTCCCCTGGGTGTCTGACCACCTTCCTCCACACAGCTGTGTCCTAGGAATGGCCATGTCTCATGCCCAGGAGAGGAGTAAGCCAGAAGGTACAGAGGTCAACAAAGGTAATTATTAAACACCTTTTTTTTTTTTTTAAATCTGTGAAACGGGTAGACCATGCAAAAAAGGGGAGGGTTCGGTAAGCCAGTTTCTCTCCAAAATGCTTTTGTTTTGTTCGCTTGTGTCCAGACCAGTTTGTTTTATTTTTTTGTTTTTTCAGACCAGTTTTTTTTTTTTCCCCCCCCAGTTTGTTTTAAAATTAACCAGATTGCTCCAAATCAGCCGCATCTTGTAAGGAGAAATCTCTTCCTGAAAGACGAACCAGAGGAGGTAAATTTTGGAGCCCACTCTTCTGTTATCTTAATAGGCTGTGTTTACAACTCCAGGCAGGCAGCACAGCAAAGCTGCATGTGGCCCTCTTTCAAGGTGGGGGCTTGGGGAGGACGGGAAGAAATTTCCCTCCCCACTCAGGAGTTTCCTCCAGCGTCCTTGGTCCACCATCCCTCTGGTTCTGACCAAGGCTGCGGGGTGGTGGACGAGTCCTTCCCATTCACCTTGGCCAGGGGCTGGATCTCGGCACCCTCTGGATCCACAAGAGGGTTTGTCCAGTGGGGACACAGTGAGGCCCCTGCTCTGTCCACACCTGCAGCCCTGGCCACACGCCTCTGTGATTTGTTACTGCTGCTGCTCAAGTGGCCCAGGCCCGTGCTCAAAGGACTTTGTTAAAATTAATTTTTTAAGTCAAAGTATAGTTGATTTACAATGTAGTGATTTACAGTGTTTACAGAAAAGTGAGTCAGTTATACATAATACATCTAGCCACTCTTTTTTTTTTTAACTTTTAATTTGGTATTGAAGCATAGCCAATTCGGGGCTTCCCAAGGAGAACCAACTAGTCCATCCTAAAGGGAATCAGTCCTGAATATTCATTGGAAGGACTGATGCTGAAGCTGAAACTCCAATACTTTGGCCACCTGATGCGAAGAACTGACTCATTGGAAAAGACCCTGATGCTGGGCAAGATTGAAGGCAGGAGGAGAAGGGGACGACAGAGGATGAGATGATTTGATGGCACCACTGACTCAATGGACATGAGTTTGAGTAAACTCCAGGAGTTGGTGATGGACAGGGAGGCCTGGTGTGCTGTAGAGCATGGGGGTCACAAAGAGTTGGACACTGACTAAGCGACTGAACTGAACTGAACTGATGGCTCAGTGGTAAAGAAAGTGAAAGTGAAGTTGCTCAGTCATGTCCGACCCTTTGCAACCCCATGGACTGTAGCCCACCAGGCTCCTCCATCCATGGGATTCTCCAAGCAAGAATACTGGAGTGGGTTGCCATTTCCTTCTCCAGGGGGTCTTCCTGACCCAGGGATCGAACCCAGGTGTCCTCCATTGCAGACAGACGTTTTAACCTCTGAGCCACCAAGGAAGCCAGAAAAATTGTTAAGTTGTGTCCGACTCTTTGCGACGCCATGGACTATAGCCTACCAGGCTCCTCTGTCCATGCGATTCTACAGGCAAGAATACTGAAGTGGGTTGCCATGTCCTTCTCCAGGAGATCTTCCCAACCCAGGAGTCGAACCCAGGTCTCCTACATTGCAGGCAGATTCTTTACCAACTGAGCTATGAGGGAAGTCCCAATCGTAAAGAATCTGCGTGCTAAGGCAGGAGATGCAAGTTCAATCCCTGAGTCTGGAAGATCCCTTGGGGAAGGAAATGCCAACCCACTCGAGTACTCT
>NW_017217004.1:0-12823 GCF_001704415.2 Capra hircus | reverse complement strand
CCCACAGGGCTGACCCACGTGTCACCGCTGTGTGAGTCGATCCTCGGCTTGAAAGTCGAGGCAGTGCAGGGAAAACAGATTTCCCTGGAATGGACTGAGACATCTGGGGGACTCTGGGAATGGTGGCAAGACCCTGGAGTTCCTCTCGCCTTTCCTGTGAGATCGCCTCCTCTTGAGATGCGCCGGGAAACACTGGGAACTCTTTCCCGATCACTGAGGAAAGGATCCCTCCTCTTGAGCTAGGAGGGGGAATCGGGGCTCCTCTGAATGTGGGCGGGACTCTCGTGCTTCCTCTCGAGTGAAGCCGGGTATGTTGGGGATCTTCTTGAGTTGCAGCAAGGGTGTGAAGGATCCTTTGTAAGGTCCAGAGTTTAGGTGTGATTAGCTTTGAGACACCTCAGCGGAAATGGTCCTCATCTCGCCTGGAGGGGAGAACCTCCTGGATTTTCTCAAGTTGCGGCAGGTGCTCTCGACCTACGACGGGGCCCTCAGGGACCCGCTCTGGTGGCCTCAGGAAAGGCCAGTCCCCATGCAAGTTGCAAGGGAACTCTCGGGATTCCTCTCCCGTCAGTGCCGGGGCCTAAGACCTTGTGTGGAGTCGGTGCCGGAACCTGAGGATTCCTCTCCAGGGCTGACATGGATCTTGGGGTACTTCTGTAGTCTCCCCAGGGGAGTCAGTCTTGGTCTCGAGTGTGGGCATGCAAGTGCGCTTTCCTCCCGAGCTGTAGCAGCAGTGTCACGATTCCCTTCGCTTGATCAAGGGACATGTGGCTTTCCCTCGAGGCTTTCCCATGAGGCTTTCCCACGAGGCTTTTCCACAGGGTTGTCCCACGTGCCACCATGGTGTGAGTCGATCCTCGCTTGAAAGTCGAGGCAGTGCAGGGAAAACAGGTTTCCCTGGAATAGACTGAGACATCTGGGGGACTCTGGGAATGGTGGGATGACCCTGGAGTTCCTGTCGCCTTTCCTGTTGAGAGCGCCTCCTCTTGAGTTGCGACGGAAACGCGGGAATTCTTTCCCGACGACGCAGGAAAAGGATCCCTCTTCTCGAGCTAGGAGGCGGAAAACGGGGCTCCTCTGGATTGGGCGGGACTCTCGTCCTTCCTCTTGAGTGGAGACGGGTATGTCGGGGAACTTCTTGAGTTGTAGCAAGGGTGTGAAGGCCCCTTTGGAAGTTCCAGAGGTTAGGTGTGATTAGCCTGGGGACGCCTCAGAGGAAATGGGCCTCATCTCCCCTGGAGGGGAGAACCTCCTGCATTTTCTCGAGTTGGTGCAGGTGTTCTCTCATTACGACGGGGACCTCAGGGACCCGCTCTGGTGGCCTCAGGAAAGGCCAGTCCCCATGCGAGTTGCTCGGGGGCCTCTCGGGATTGCTCTCCCGTCGATGCCGGGGCCTAAGACCTTGTGTGGAGTCGGTGCCGGAATCTGAGGATTCCTCTCCAATGCTGACATGGATTTGCGGTACTTCTGGAGTCTCCCAGGGGAGTCAGTCCTCGTCTCGAGTGGAGCATGCACGTGCGCTTTCCTCCCAAGCTGTAGCAGCAGTGTCGTGCTTCCCTTCGCGTGGATCAAGGGATCAGGGGCTTTCCCTCGAGGCTTCCCACGAGGCTTTCCCACGAGGCTTTTCCCACAGGCTCCACGCGTGGTGTGAGTCGATCCTCGGCTTGAAAGTGGAGGCAGTGGTGGGAAATCAGGTTTCCCAGGAATGGACTGAGACATCTGGGACTGGGAATGGTGGCACGACCTGGAGTTCCTCTGCCTTTCCTGTGGAGAGCGCCTCCTCTTGAGATGCGACGGAAATGCCGGGAATTCTTTCCCGACCATGCAGGGAAAGGATCCCTCCTCTCGAGCTAGGAGGCGGAAACGGGGCTCCTCTGGATGTGGGCGGGACTCTCGTGCTTCCTCTCGAGTGGAGACGAGTATGTCGGGGAACTTCTTGAGTTGCAGCAAGGGTGTGATGGACCCTTTGGAAGTTCCAGATGTTAGGTGTGCTTAGCCTCGAGACGCCTCAGCGGAAATGGGCCTCATCTCGCCAGGAGGGGAGAACTTCCTGGATTTTCTCGAGTTGCGGCAGGTGCTCTAGACTTACCACGGGAACATCAGGGACCTGTTCTGGTGGCCTCAGAAAAGGCCAGTACCCATGCGAGTTGCTTGGGGGCCTCTCGGGATTCCTCTCCCGTCGATGCCGGGGCCTAAGACCTGGAGTGTCCGGGAACCTGAGAATTCCTCTCCAGTGCTGACATGGATCTTGGGTACTTCTGGTGTCTCCCCAGGGGAGTCAGTCCTCGTCTCGGGTGGGGCATGCACGGCGCTTTCCTCCCGAGCTGTAGCAGCAGTGTCACGCTTCCCTTCGAGTGGAACAAGGGATCTGTGGCATTCCCTCGAGGCTTTCCCACGAGGCTTTCCCACGAGGCTTTCCCACAGGGCTGTCCACGTGCCACCGTGGTGTGTGTCTATCCTCGGCTCGAAAGTCAAAACAGTGCAGGGAAAACAGGTTTCCCTGGAATGGACTGAGACATCTGGCGGACTTTAGGAATGGTGGCATGACCCTGGAGTTCCTCTCGCCTTTCCTGTGGAGAGCGCCTCCTCTTGAGATGCGACGGAACGCCGGGAATTCTTTCCCGAGCACGCAGGGAAAGGATCCCTCCTCTTGAGCTAGGAGGTGGAAACGGGGCTCCTCTGGATGTGGGCGGGACTCTCGTGCTTCCTCTCGAGTGGAGACGGTATGTCGGGGAACTTCTTGAGTTGCAGCAAGGGTGTGAAGGACCCTTTGGAATTCCAGATTTAGGTGTGATTAGCCTCGAGATGCCTCAGTGGAAATGGGCCTCATTCGCCAGGAGGGGAGAACCTCCTGGATTTTCTCGAGTTGCGGCAGGTGCTCTAGACTTACGACGGGAACATCAGGGACCGTTCTGGTGGCCTCAGGAAAGGCCATTTGCGAGTTGCTGGGGGCCTCTCGGGATTCCTCTCCCGTGGATGCCGGGCCAAGACCTGTGTGGAGTCGGTACCAGAACCTGAGATTCCTCTCCAGTGCTGACATGGATCTTGGGGTACTTCTGGTGTCTCCCCAGGGGAGTCAGTCCTCGTCTCGAGTGGGGCATGCACGGCACTTTCCTCCGAGCTGTAGCAGCAGTGTCACGCTTCCCTTCGAGGAACAAGGGATCTGTGGCTTTCCCTCGAGGCTTTCCCACGAGGCTTTCCCAGGAGGCTTTCCCACAGGGCTGTCCCACGTGCCACCGTGGTGTGTGTCGATCCTCGCTCGAAAGTCAAAACAGTGAAGGGAAAACAGGTTTCCCTGGAATGGACTGAGACATCTGGGGACTTTAGGAATGGTGGCATGACCCTGGAGTTCCTCTCGCCTTTCCTGTGGAGAGCGCCTCCTCTTGAGATGCACAGGAAACGCGGGAATTCTTTCCCGAGCACGCAGGGAAAGGATCCCTCCTCTTGAAGCTAGGAGGTGGAAACGGGGCTCCTCTGGATGTGGTCGGGACTCTCGTGCTTCCTCTCGAGTGGAGATGGGTATGTCAGGGAACTTCTTGAGTTGCAGCAAGGGTGTGAAGGACCCTAGGAATTTCCAGATTTAGGTGTGATTAGCTTCGAGATGCCTCAGTGGAAATGGGCCTCATTTGCCTGGAGGGTAGAACCTCCTGGATTTTCTCGAGTTGCGGCAGGTGCTCTCGACTTACGACGGGGACCTCAGGGACACGCTCTGGTGGCCTCGGAAAGGCCATTTCCTTGCGAGTTACTCTGGGGCTCTCGGATTCCTCTCCCCGATGCCGGCCAAAGACCTTGTGTGGAGTCGGTGCCAGAACCTGAGGATTCCTCTCCAGTGCTGACATGGATCTTGGGTATTCTGGAGTCTCCCAGGGGAGTCAGTCCTCGTAATGGTGGGGCATGCAAGTGCACTTTTCCTCCGAGCTGCAGCAGCAGTGTTGAGCTTCCCTTCGCGAGGATCAAGGGATCTGTGGCTTTCCTCGAGGCTTTCCCACGAGGCTTTCCCAGGAGGCTTTCCCACAGGGCTCTCCCACGTGTCACGGTGGTGTGAGTCGATGCTCAGCTTGAAAGTCGAGGCAGTGAAGGGAAAACAGGTTTCCCTGGAATGGACGGAGACATCTGGGGACTCTGGAATGGTGGCACGACCCTGGAGTTCCTCTCGCCTTTCCTGTGGAGAGCGCCTCCTCTTGAGATGCAACGGTAACGCAGGGAATTCTTTCCTGACCACGCATTGAAGGATCCTGCTCTCAAGCTATGAGGCGGAAACGGGGCTCCTCTGGATGTGGGCGGGACTCTCGTTCTTCCTCTTGAGGGAGAGGGTTATGTCGGGGAACTTCTTGAGTTGCAGCAAGTGTGTGAAGGACCCGTAGGAATTTCCAGAGGCCAGGTGTATTAGCCTCCAGACGCCTCAGCGGAAACGGGCCTCATCTGGCCTGGAGGGTAGAACCTCCAGGATTTTCTCAAGTTGTGACAGGTGCTCTCGATTGACGACGGGGACTCAGGGACCCGCTCTGGTGGCATCAGGAAAGGCCAGTCCCCTTGCGAGTTGCTCGGGTTCTCTCGGGATTCCTCTCCTTCGATGCCGGGGCATAAGACCTTGTGTGGAGTCGGTGCTGGAACCTGAGGTTTCCTCTCCAGTGCAGACATGGATTTTAGTGAAATTCTGGAGTCTCCCCCAGGGGAGTCAGTCCCCGTCTCGAGTGGGGGCATGTACGTGCGCTTTCCTCCCCGAGCTGTAGCAGCAGTGTCACGCTTCCCTTCGCGTGGATCAAGGGATCTATGGCTTTCCCTGGAGGCTTCACACGAGGCTTTCCCACGAGGCTTTCCCACATGGTTGTCCCACGTGCCACCGTGGATGTGAGTCGATCCACGGCTTGAATGTCGAGGCAGTGCAGGGAAAACAGGTTTCCCTGGAATGCACTGAGACATCTTGGGGACTCTGGGAATGGTGGCAGGACCCTGGAGTTCCTCTCGCCTTTCCTGTGGAGAGCGCCTCCTCCTGAGATGCGACGGGAACGCCGGGAATTCTTTGCCGACCACGCAAAGGAAAGGATCCCTCCTCTCGAGCTAGGAGGCAGAAACGGGGCTCCCTCTGTATGTGGGCGGGACTCTCGTGCTTCCTCTTGAGTGGAGACGGGTATGTCGGGGAACTTCTTGAGTTGCAGCAAGGCTGTGAAGGACCCTTTGGAAGTTCCAGAGATTAGGTGTGATTAGCCTTCCAGTCGCCTCAGCGGAAATGGGCCTCATCTCGCCTGGAGGGGACAACCTCCTGGATTTTCTCGAGTTGCGGCAGGTGCTCTCGACTTACGACGGGGACCACAGGGACACCCTCTGGTGGCCTCAGGAAAGGCCAGTCCCCATGCGAGTTGCTCGGGAGCCTTTCGGGATTCTCTCCCGTCGATGCCGGGGCCTAAGACCTTGTATGGAGTTGGTGCCGGAAGCTGAGGATTCCTCTCCAGTGCTGACATGGACCTTCGGGTACTTCTGGAGTCTCCGAGGAGAGTCAGTCCTCGTCTCCGAGTGGGGGCATGCACGTGCGATTTCCTCCCGAGCTGTAGCAGCAGTGTCACGCTTCCCTTTCGCGTGGATCAAGGGATCTGTGGCTTTCCCTCGAGGCTTTCCCACGAGGATTTCTCACGAGGCTTTCCCACGAGGCTTTCCCACAGGGCTGTCCCACGTGCCACCGTGGTGTGAGTCAATCCTCGGCTTGAAGGTCGAGGCTGTGCAGGGAAAACAGGTTTCCCTGGAATGGACTGAGACATCTGGGGGACTCTGGGAATGTGGCACGACCCTGGAATTCCTCTCGCATTTCCTGTGGAGAGCGCTTCCTCTTGAGATGCGACGGGAACGCCGAGGAATTCTTTCCCGACATCGCAGGGAAAGGATCCCTCCTCTCGAGCTAGGAGGCGGAAACGGGCTCCTCGGGAAGTGGGCGGGACTCTCGTGCTTCCTCTCGAGTGGAGACGGGTATGTCGGGGAACTTCTTGAGTTGCAGCAAGGGTGTGAAAGACCCTTGGAAGTTCCAGAGGTTACGTGTGATTAGCCTCGAGACGCCCTCTGCGGAAATGGGCCTCATCTCGCCTGGAGGGAGAACCTCCTGGATTATCTCGAGTTGAGGCAGTTGCTCTCGACTTACAAGGCGGACCTCAGGGACCCGCTCTGATGGCCTCAGGAAAGGCCAGACCCCATGCGAGTTGCTCGTGGGCCTCTCGGGATTCCTCTCCCTTCAATGCCGGGGCCTAAGGTCTTGAGAGGAGTCGGTGCCGGAACCTGAGGATTCCTCTCCAGTGCTGACATGGATTTGGGTACTTCTGGAGTCTCCCCAGGGGAGTCAGTCCTCGTCTCGAGTGGGGGCATGCACGTGCAATTTCCTCCCGAACTGTAGCAGCATTGTCACGCTTCCCTTCGCGGGGATCAAGGGATCTGTGGCTTTCCCTGGAGACTTTCACACGAGGCTTTCCCACGACGCTTTCCCACATGGTTGTACCACGTGCCACCGTGATGTGAGTCGATCCTCGGCTTGAATGTCGAGGCAGTGCAGGGAAAACAGGTTTCCCTGGAATGGACTGAGACATCTGGGGGACTCTGGGAAAGGTGGCACGACCCTGGAGTTCCTCTCGCCTTTCCTGTGGAGCGCGCCTCCTCTTGAGATGCGACGGGAACGCCGGGATTTCTTTCCCGATGACGCAGGGAAGGATTCCTCCTCTCGAGCTAGTAGGCAGAAACGGTGCTCACTGCATGTGAGCGGGACTCTCGTGCTTCCTCTCGAGTGAAGACGGTATGTCGGGGAACATCTTGAGTTGCAGCCAGGGTGTGAAGCACCGTTTGGAAGTTCCAGAGATTAGGTGTGATTAGCCTGGAGAACGCCTCAGCAGAAATGGGCCTCATCTCGCCTGGAGGGGAGAACCTCCTGGATTTTCTCGAGATAGGGCAGTTGCTCTCGACTTACGACGGGGACCTCCAAGGACCCGCTCTGGGGGCCTCAGAAAAGGCCAGTCCCCATGCGAGTTGCTCGGGGCCTCTCGGGATTCCTCTCCCGTCGATGCCGGGGCCTAAAGACCTTGTGTGGAGTCTGTTCCGGAATCTGAGGTTTCCTGTGCAGTTCTGACATGGATTTGGGGTACTTCTGGCGTCTCCCCAGGGGAGTCAGTCCTCGTCTCGAGTGGGGCATGCACCTGCGCTTTCCTCCCTAGCTGTAGCAGCAGTGTCATGCTCCAGTCGCATGGATCAAGGTATCAGTGGCTTTCCCTCGAGGCTTTCCCACGATGCTTTCCAACAAGGCTTTCCCACGAGGATTTCCCACAGGGCTGTCCCACGTGCCACCGTGGTGTTAGTCGATCCTCGGCTTGAAAGTCGAGGCAGTGCAGGGAAAACAGGTCTCCCTGGAATGGACTGAGACATCTGGGGGACTCTGGGATTGGTGGCACGACCATGGAGCTCCTCTCGCCTTTCCTCTGGAGAGCGCCACCTCTTGAGAGGCGTCGGGAACGCCGGGAAATCTTTCTCGACCACGCAAGGAAAGATCCCTCCTCTCGAGCTAGGAGGCGGAAACGGGGCTCCTCTGGATGTGAGCGGGACTCTCGTGCTTCCTCTCAAGTGGAGACGGGTATGTCGGGGAACTTCTTGAGTTGCAGCAAGGGTGTGAATGACCCTTTGGAAGTTCCAGAGGATAGGTGTGATTAGCCTCGAGACGCCTCTGCGGAAATGGGCCTCATCTCGCCTGGAGGGGAAAACCTCCTGGATTTTCTCGAGTTGCGGCAGGTGCTCTCGACTTACGACGGGGACCTCAGGGACCCGCTCTGGTGGCCTCAGGAAAGGCCAGTCCGCATGCGAGTTGCTCGGGGCCTCTCGGGATTCCTCTACCGTCGATGCCGGGCCTAAGAACTTGTGTGGAGTCGGTGCCGGAACCTGAGGATTCTTCTCCAGTGCTGACATGGATCTTGGGCTACTTCTGGAGTCTCCACAGGGGAGTCTTTCGTCGTCTCGAGTGGGGCATGCATGTGCGCTTTCCTCCCGAGCTGAAGCAGCAGATTCACGCTTCCCTTCCCGTGGATCAAGGGATCTGTGGCTATCCCTCGAGGCTTTCCCACGAGGCTTCCCACAGGTTTGTACCACGTGCCACCGTGGTGTGAGTCGTTCCTCGGCATGAAAGTCGAAGCAGTGCAGGGAAAACAGGTTTCCCTGAATGGACTGAGATCATCTGGGGGTCTCTGGGAATGGTGGCACGACCCTGGAGTTCCTCTCGCCTTTCCTGTGGAGAGCGCCTCCTCTTGAGTTGCGACGGAACACCGAGAATTTTTTTACCGAACACACAAGGAAAGGGTCCCTTCTCTCGAGCTAGTAGGCGTAAATGGGGCTCCTCTGGATGAGGGCGGGACACTCGTACTTCCTCTCGAGTGGAGACGGTATGTCGGGGAACTTCTTGAGGTGCAGCAAGGGTGTGAAGGACCCTTTGGAAGTTCCAGAGGTTAGGTGTGATTAACATCGAGACGCCTCAGCGGAAATGGGCCTCATCTCGCCTGGCGGGGAGAATCTCCTGGATTTTCTCGAGTTGCGGCAGGTGCTGTCGACTTACGACGGGGACCTCAGGACCTGCTCTGGTGGCCTTAGGAAAGGACCAGTCCCCAAGCGAGTTGCATGGGGCCTCTCGGGATTCCTCTCCCGTCGATGCCGGGGCCTAAGACCTTGTGTGGAGTCCGTGCCGGAACCTGAGGATTCCTCTCCAGTGCTGACATGGAAATTGGGGTACTTCTGGAGTTTCCCCAGGGGAGTCATTCCTCGTCTCGAGTGGGGGCTTGCACGTGCGCTTTCCTCCCGATCTTTACCAGCAGTGTCAGGCTTCCCGTCGAGTGAATTCAGTGATCTGTGGCTTTCCCTCGAGGCTTTCCCATGAGGCTTTCCCACGAGGCTTTCCCACAGGGCTGTCCCACGTGCCACGGTGTTTGTGAGTCGATCCTCGGCTTGAGAGTCGAGGTAGTGCAGGGAAAATAGGTTTCCCTGGAATGTACTGAGACATCTGGGGACTCTGGGAATGGTGGCACGACGCTGGAGTTCCTCTCGCCTTTCCTGTGGAGAGCGCCTCCTCTTGAGATGCCGACGAGAACGCCGGGAATTCTTTCCTGACCACGCAGGTGAAAGGATCCCTCCTCTAGAGCTAGGGGGCTGAAACGGGCTCCTCTGGATGTGGGCGGGACTCACGTGCTTCCTCTCGAGTGGAGACGGGTATGTCGGGGAACTTCTTGAGTTGCAGCAAGGGTGTGAAGGACCCATTTGGAAGTTCCAGAGGTTAGGTGTGATTAGCCTCGAGACGCCTCAGCGAAATGGGGCTCACCTCGCCTGGAGGGAGAACTCGTGGATTATCTCGAGTTGCGGCAGGTGCTCTCGACTTACGACAGGGACCTCAGGGACCCGCTCTGGTGGCCTCACGAAAGGCCAGTCCCCATGCGAGTTGCTCGGGGGCCTCTCGGTTTCCTCTCCCGTCGAAGCCGGGGCCTAAGATCTTATGTGGAGTCTGTGGCAAAACCTGAGAATTACTCTCCATTGCTGACATGGATCTTGGGGTACTTCCTGAAGTCTACCCAGGGGAGTCAGTCCTCCTCTAAGTGGTGGCATGCACGTGCGCTTTCCTCCCGAGCTGTAGCAGCAGTGTCACGCTTCCCTTCGCGTGGATCAAAGGGATCTGTGGCTTTGCCTCGAGGCTTTCCCAGGAGGCTTTTCCACGATGCTTCCACAGGGCTGTCCCACGTGCCACCGTGGTGTGAGTCGATCCTCGGCTGAAAGTCGAGGCAGTGCAGGGAAAACAGGTTTCCCTGGAATGGACTGAGAAATCTGGGGGACTCTGGGAATGGGGGAACGACCCTGGAGTTCCTCTCGCCTTTCCTGTGGAGAGTGCCTCCTCTAGAGATGCAACCGGGAACGCCGGAAATTCGTTCCCGACCCTGCAGGGAAAGGATCCCTCCTCTCGAGCTAGGAGCGGAAACGGGACTCCTCTGGATGTGGCGGGTCTCTCGTGCTTCCTCTCGAGTGGAGACGGGTATGTCGGGGAACTTCTTGAGTTGCAGCAAGGGTGTGAACGACCGTTTGGAATTTTCAGAGGTTAGGTGTGATTAGCCTCTAAACACCTCAGCAGAAAATGGGCCTCATCTCGCCTGGAGGGGAGAACTCCTGGATTTTATGACTTGTGGCAGGTGCTCTCGACTTTACGACGGGTACCTCAGGGACCCACTCTGGTGGCCTCACGAAAGGCCAGTCCCCAAGCGAATTGCTCGGGGCCTCTCGGGATTCCTCTCTCCTCGATGCCGGTGCATAAGACCTTGTGTGGAGTCCGGTGCCGGAACCTGAGGATTCCTCTCCAGTGCTGACATGGATCTTGGGGTACTTTTGGAGTCTCCCCAGGGAGTCAGTCCTCGTCTCGAGTGGGGGCATGCACGTGGCGCTTTCCTCCCCAGCTGTAGCAGCAGTGTGCGCTTCCCTTCGCATGGATCACGGCATCTGTGGATTTCCCTCGAGGCTTTCCCGCGAGGCTTTCCCACGAGGCTTTCCCACAGGGCTGTCCCACGTGCCACCGTGGTGTGAGTCGATCCTCGGCTTGAAAGTGGAGGAAGTGCAGGGAAAACAGGTTTCCCTGAATGACTGAGACATCTGGGGACTCTGGGAATGGTGCACGACCCTGGAGTTCCTCTCGCCTTTCCTGTGGGAGAGCGCCTCCTCTTGAGATGCACAGGGAAACGCCGGGAATTCTTTCCTGACCACGCAGGGAAAGGATCCCTCCTCTCGAGCTTGGAGGCGGAAACGGGGGCTCTTCTGGATGTGAGCGGGACTCTCGTGCTTCCTCTCGAGTGAGACGGGTATGTCGGGGAACTTCTTGAGTTGCAGCAAGGTGTGAAGGACCCTTTGGAAGTTCCAGAGGTTAGGTGTGATTAGCCTCGAGACGCCTCAGCGGCAAATGGGCCTCATCTCGCCTGGAGGGGAGAACCTCCTGGATTTTCTCGAGTTCCGTCAGGTGCTCTCGACTTACGAAGGGGACCTCAGGGACCGCTCTGGTGGCCTCAGGAAAGGCCAATCCCCATGCGAGTTGCTCGGGGCCTCTCGGGATTCCTCTCCCGTCTATGCCGGGGCCTAAGACTTGTGTGGAGTCGGTGCCGGAACCTGAGGATTCCTCTCCAGTGCTGACATGGATCTTGGGGTACTTCTGGAGTCTCCCCAGGGGAGTCAGTCCTCGTCTCGAGTGGGGCCATGCACGTGCGCTTTCCTCCGGAGCTGTAGCAGCAGTGTCACGCTTCCCTTGGCGTGGATCAAGGGATCTGTGGCTTTCCTCGAGGCTTTCCCACGAGGCTTTCCCACGAGGCTTTCCCACAGGGCTGTCCCACGTGCCACCGTGGTGTGAGTCGATCCTCGGCTTGAAAGTCGAGGCAGTGCAGGGAAAACAGGTTTCCCTGGAATGGACTGAGACATCTGGGGGACTCTGGGAATGGTGGCACGACCCTGGAGTTCCTCTCGCCTTTCCTGTGGAGAGCGCCTCCTCTTGAGATGCGACGGGAACGCCGGGATTTTTCCCGAAACGCAGGGAAAGGATCCCTCCTCTCGAGCTAGGAGGCAGAAACGGGCTCCTCTGGATGTGGGCGGTCTCTCGTGCTTCCTCGTGGAGACTGGTATGTCGGGGATCTTCTTGAGTTGCAGCAAGGTGTGAAGGACCCTCTGGAAGTTCCAGAGGTTAGGTGTGATTAGCCTCGAGACACCTCAGCGGAAATGGGCCTCATCTCGCCTGGTGGGAGAACCTCCTGGATTTTCTCGAGTTGCGGCAGGTGCTCTCGACTTACGACGGGGACCTCAGGGACCCGCTCTGGTGGCCTCAGGAAAGCCAGTCCCCATGCGAGTTGCTAGGGGGCCTCTCGGATTCCTCTCCTGTCGATGCCGATGCCTAAGACATTGTGTGGAGTCGGTGCCGGAACCTGAGGATTCCTCTCCAGTGCTGACATGGATCTTGGGGTACTTCTGGAGTCTCCTCAGGGGAGTCAGTCCTTGTCTCGAGTGGGGGCATGCACGTGCGCTTTCCTCCGAGCTGTAGCAGCAGTGTCACGCTTCCCTTCCCGTGATCCTAGGATCAGTGGCTTTCCCTCGAGGCTTTCCCACGAGGCTTTCCCACGTCGCTTTCCCACAGTGATGTCCCATGTGCCACCGTCGGTCAGTCGATCCTCGGCCTGAAAGTTGATGCAATGCCGGGAAAACAGGCTTCCGTGCTATGGACTGAGACATCTGGGGTCTGGAATGGTGGCACGACTCTTGAGTCCCTCTCGCCTTTCAGGTGGAGAGAGCCTCCTCTTGAGATGCAACCGGAAACGCCGGGAATCTTTCCCGAGCCTGCGGGAAAGGATCCCACCTCTCGAGCTAGGAGGCAGTAACGGGGCTCCTCTGGATGTGGGCGGACGCTCGTGCTTCCTCTCGAGTGGAGACGGGTATATCGGGAACTTGTTGAGTTGCAGCAAGGGTGTGAAGGACCCTTTGAAAGTTCCAGAGGGTAGGTGTGATTAGCATCAAGACGCATCAGCAGAAAGTAGCCTCACCTCGCCTGGAGGGGAGAACCTCTCTAGATTTTCTCGAGTTGCTGCAGTGCTCTCGACATACGACGGGTATCTCAGGGACCGCTCTGGTGGCCCTCAGGAAAGTCCAGTCCATATGCGCGTTGCTCGGGGCCTCTCGGATGCCTCTCCCATCGATGCCGGGACCTAAGACCTTGTGTGGAGTCGGTGCCTGAACCTGAGGATTCCTCTCCAGTGCTGACATGGGTCTTGGGTTACTTCTGGAGTCTCCCCAGGGGAGTCAGTCCTCG
>NW_017217003.1:0-12824 GCF_001704415.2 Capra hircus | reverse complement strand
ACAAGGGCCAAGTGAGCAGATGCTACCAGCATCAGACAGCAGAGCCAGACTTGCTATGCAACCTCCCTTCCAATGATGTCCTCTTTTAATTGTTCCTCTGGTAAAATTCAATACTGTTTTCCTTGAAGTATGTGTTTAAAAAGGAAATCCTAGATGTGTTCAAACATTACTGCTCAGTCTCTATTTTCTGTTTTCAAATGACTGGTTCCCATGCTTGATGAAGCTCAATTAAAAAACAAACAAACAAACCTGTCCCAAGTATTCATCGTATAGATTTCCATGCCTGAGGAAACATAATGTAGAAACTGAATCTGAGATCATTTTAAACAAACATATGAATTCTTATATGATACTGCTTATTTCATTAATGATTCTAATTTATGTAGTAGTGCCATCCTCATTTATATAATGGAGCCAATCTCAGCACCCCTCACCTGAATATGATGGCTATTTCTTTATTGTCCTGTGTGTAAGACTCCTTTAGTATGCCTACAAATATAAACGTGCTTCTGTCCTATTCCATTCAACCTTCTTTGATTCCAAGTTAAGAGCCACTGGATGAATTCACCTCTAGTTCTATTATGTTTTTAAATCAAGTATCAAGGTAACATTCCTGTCTATATGATATTATTTTTCTCTAATAAATCAAATCCTTCATGATACTTGCTCACCTACTATAGATGCACTGTAGTGATCTTTGTAAGTCTTTGTTTATATCATGTGTTTTCTCCCCCACCTAGAGTGAAAGATGTTGAAAGGTTTGTAGACAGAAAAAGGGAAAGTCACTCTATAAAATAAAACTAAGACATGACTGGAATTGTATTTATTCTGTTTTTTGATTTGTGGTTTTCTCTGACTTTTAAACACTCTTTTGTCAGAATACACAAATCCACCTAATAACATTTTAATAATCTTCCTCTTAAGTTTGAACAAATAGTGAGCTTCCAACTTAGAGAATCTGCTTTTCCTTCTGCCTGTAATCAGGTACCAGAGTCTACAAGAATCTCGGTGTTCAGCATTCAAAAGCCTAACCATCAAGACAGATCCACTGAGGGGGTGCATATATGTGGGGGGCTGCTGGTGGAGTTGGGGGCCATCTTTCACTCTCCTCATCACACATCCACATGGGTCACAGCAGCAGCTGTTGTAATCCAACGAGTAACACTTGGGGCCTAACACAGGGAGTTCAGGTGCAGCATTGTTCTTTGCTCAGACCAGGAGCTCAGGCCACACAGGGGGTTACCAGCAGCTGTCAGCCCCACAGCCAAGTGTAACAAGCCAAGCTGTTCCCTCTTTGCTCATTTTTTCCTTCAAGATAAAACACCAGGTTGGCACCAGGAAGGGAAGGGTTTGGTGGACATGATGAGTCCATGTGATGCTGTCTTATGTTTTGTTGAATGTTTGAGGGATTATCACTTGGGACTACAGAGTTAGTAATGCTATTTTAAATGAAAAGTTGGGTTAGACCTTAAAATAGCGTTTTGAATTGAGTTAGTCTAATATAGTGTAAGTGCAAGATATTCAAATTATCCAAATTGGGCCACAATTAAACAGCTTTATTTAGAAAAAGTTAGAACTTGTATCTGCATTTAAAAGATATTTTCCCTTCCATTTCTCTGTGTCAAAATCTTATTGAACAACAAGTATTATATTATGGTTTGGTTTATGTTCTGTCTTTTTGATGAAAGTAAATCTTCAAGTACATGTGTAGAATGAGAAGGAATAGTTATTTACTAACCACAATTATAACAGCATAATTGTGGTTGCCTGCTGCTGCTAAGTCACGTCAGTCATGTCTGACTCTGTGTGACCCCATAGACTGCAGCCCACCAGGCTCCCATCCCCAGGATTCTCCAGGCAAGAATACTGGAGTGGGTTGCCATTTCCTTCTCCAGTCATGAAAGTGAAAAGTGAAAGTGAAGTCGCTACAGTAGTAAGCTACAGTCCATGGGGTCGCGAAGAGTCAGACATGACTGAGCGACTTCACTTTCACTTTTCACTTTCATGCACTGGAGAAGGAAATGGCAACACACTCCGGTATTCTTGCCTGGAGAATCCCAGGGATGGGAGCCTGGTGGGCTGTGGTCTGGGGTCACAAAGAGTCGGATACAACTGACACAACTCAGCAGCAGCAGCAACCACAATTTTGCTGTTATAAGGACAGAAAATAATTAAATCACATTAACAATGAGATGAAAGTATGTTAGTGCCTCAGTTGTGTCCAACTCTTTGTGACCCCATAGACGATAGGCTGCCAAGCTCCTCTGTCCATGGAATTCCCCAGGCAAGAATAGTGGAATACATCACCATTCCATTCTCCAGGGGATCTTCCTGACCCAGGGTTGAACTCAGGTCTCCAGCATTGTGGGCAGATTCTTTACCATCTGAGTCATAGAAGAGAATTAAATCACATTAACAATGAGATGAAGCCTCCGTTCAATTTTCATATTTATGTGTTTGTACATAAGATTGAAAATGAGAAAGGTGAGCTGATACTCTTTCACATCGATTAGAAGCTAAAATTTAAACCTTTTTTTCCCCTCAACATTAGTGAAAATTCTAAGAGATAAATAGACTTTACTATATCTTTTCTCATTTATGAGCTTGTGGGTCTTTAACCTTTTTTCTCAAAGAATTTGATCCAAATGAAAATGCTATTCTAAACTTCATACTTTCTTTAAAGTTAGTCCTTCTAACTATTTCTCTTACCTGGTGCATTTATTTCAGAAAGCAAAAATAAGCATGAAAACCTGACCAATGAAAAGCAGAACAAAAATGAGTCACTGCAGCTGCTTTCACAGAATTCAGCCCGCCTGAGGGCAGGAAGGAAGCTCATCATTTTGATCACCTTTCTTCTTGGCTTCTTGCATAATCTTTATGTTTTCCAGTTTACTGGTTGTTGAATTCTACACTGTATTCATATAAAAATGCAAAAGCAGTAGGCCAGTGGAGAATGTGACACCTTTTCTTTTTGTAAAAAGTTTATGGTATTTTACCAATAGACCAAAACAGCATGTGTAAGAGGCAATATCTGCATTAATTCTGAACATGCTAAACGGTAACCTCCAACTTACTGTTGTGAGAATATTCCCACAACGAAACACTCTTTCTCCTGACGACCAGTACTCCACGTCACTGCATTTAAATTAATGGTTAATATTTCTAGTGACTTGTTTGTATCAGTTTTACATCTACATATAATTTTTTTTATTTAAAATTGAGGTACCATTTATATGTGACATAGATAAGGCTTTCCCAGCTCTTGGGTTGGTCTCTGTAACTACATATTTGTGAAAGAAGATTATCACTTTTTTTTTTACTCATTACACAATGAATAGGAAAAAATATAGTAAAAGGAAAACCCTTTCTATAAATCATTTACTATAGGCAAGAATCATAATTTTAAGTTAAATGAAGCCCTTTATCAACCATTTCTTTTAGGACCTACATAAAGCCAATCTGCAGCAAAGGTCAGTTAAACCAAAGCTGTGCCTCTCTGCAAAGTTTACCGTTGCTCTTCTCAGTGCTTTTAAATGATCCTCATAAAGTTGCCAAACGTGACTAACTGTTGGCAAAAAAAAAAAAAAAAAAAAAAAGAGTAACTTTTGGAGAAGGAAATGGCAACCCACTCCAGTACTCTTGCCTGGAGAATCCCATGGAGGGAGGAGCCTGGTAGGCTACAGTCCACGGGGTCGCAAAGAGTCGGACACGACTAAACGACTTTACTTACTTACTTACTTACTTACTTACTTTAGATGGATTGATATCTACCTAGGACTTGTTCATTAAATCCACCTGCCTGAGTATTGTGACTTTATTGGGGTTTTCTTTAAGTCACTCCTGAAGCATTGTGATGGTTTTTGTCTAACATTAATAGATTTTTAAAAATTATATGTGTTAGGGTATGGCTATGAATAAAGGGGAGAATCTGTTGCTATTGCAAACCAATTATGGAGGCAACTTAAAAAAAATCTGAATTGTAACTATGTTTTGTTGCGAGTGAAATGACACAAAGACAAAACACAAGAGACACACAAGAGACGGACAATACACTCTCCAGCCGGAAGAACAGAACTGCGCAAACAATTTGCTGTTTAATATTATAAAGCCCCCAAGGAAGAATTCCAGACTACATAAATAAGCCTTTTCAGCACAGCGCAGGTGCATACATGTTATCGTACAGCAAGGGGAGTGATATCCCTGTCTACTGCAGAGTCTGTCCAAAGCCCTCTTTTCCTTCTTATCACAAGAAGGGAATGCTCCCTCGTTTGCAAGGAACCATTAAACTCAAGGCTCTGTCCAGGCTCTTGGCAGAACGCCTCGTTTGCAAGGACATTCAGCCCAAGCAGAGAGACCCGTTTGCAGGCACATCTCTGCTACCCTATTAACCCTTCAATGTTTTCTATTTATGTAAAATACTGTCCTTACCTTTCAGTCTGTAGTTGATGTGCACAGACACAGTAGTGGCTCTCTGGTTGCTATTCTGCCATCTTCCTGTCTCCTTCAGTCCCTTCATGTGTGTATGAGCTTCGATGATATAATGGGGCATTTAACAGAGATTGCTATGTGCAATACTGTATTTAGTGTTTCTATTTTAGTTTTTCTAGGATGTTAATTTATATGAAAATAAAATATATAATAAAAGAGTTCTGTGCCTGTTGTGAATATGTAACCTAAAAGTACATGCAAAATATTTATCCCAGAGGGGAATTAAGTTAGAGTGTCTGTGTTCAAAGATTTTTGAAAGTTCTTACTTCAGGCTGAACAGTTATTAGTGAATAGTGAAAGTTGCTCAGTCATGTCTGACTCTGCAAACGCATGGACTATACAGTCCATGGAATTCTCCAGGCTGGAATACTAGAGTGGGTAGCCTTTCCCTTCTACAGGGGATCATTCCAACCCAGGGATCAAACCCAGGTCTTCTGCATTGCAGGTGGATTCTTTACCAGCAGAGCCACCACGGAAGCCTGGACAGTTATTAGCAGTTAAACATTTAACAAATGCTGGTTTGGAAAGATAAAATAATAATTCTGCTACATCAAAACATATTTCATTCCATTCAAATTTTCTTAATACAGTTTTAGGGAAGAAGTATTTCCCCCTTTTAGAAATACCAGTATGTTAATACCTAAGAAGTCTTTTTTTCTAAAAGTTACAAATTAGTTTCAAAATTCATATGATGTAGATTAAATGGTGACAAAAAATTGAGTTGAGGAGAAGTGAGGCAGCAGCTCCTCAAGTGGCCTTTCCTCTAGTAGGCTGCATTTCCCTTAGGCAGGGGGGATTGTGCCCTCTTCCCTCCACACTGCCAAAGGGTGCAGCAAAGCTCGCTCTGTCAGAGGTACAAAAACAGCAATTGAACGGATTTTCAAGCTCTTGCTAGGCTGCCCCACTTCAGAGCCCACTAGAGTGAAACAGCTACCCTGTGGCCCCTAGGTTGGGTATACAGGTTCACATGCAGGAGTTGTTCCCGTCAATGCAAAGAATTTTCTGGACAGACCTAGGCTCACTAAAGCTCTCCTCCAGAGCAAAGGGGACAGAAGAGATATGTGCACGTGGCCTGCCTGTCCCTGTAAGTTTGGGGCTATTCCCTATGGCCCCAAGCTCAGGGATAACTGACCTTAAAAAGAAACTCCAAGAAGTGCTTTTCTAGGACTGGGCCAGGGAGTTCCCAGGATGTGGGAAAGACAGCCTCCCACGTGGAAGAAGAGTCAACAATCTGGCGTGTGTTTGCAAGCCTCTGTTTGGAAGGAACAGGTTCGCTTATACGATGGGAGACCTCCAGATCTGCTTAGAGAATCGAAGTTCCAGAGACAGGGCCATGTATCTCCCCTTCCCTTTGAGATCATTGCAAAGACATTCCTAGCTGATAGCGGGAGTACCCATGAAGAAGCAGGCAGCGGGAGTGTGTTTGACATGATTGTGTACCTTCCTGGCCTCAACTCCTCAAAGGGCCTTTCTTCTCAAAGTAGGCCCCATGTCCCCTTGGGGAGGGGGTTGTGCCCTCTTCCCTCCACACTGCCAAAACATGCAGCAAAGCTCGCTCTGTCAGAGGTACAAAAACAGCAATTGGATGGATTTTCAAGCTCTTGCTAGGCTGCACTGCTTCAGGGCCCACTCGAGTGTAACAGGTGCCCTGTGGCCCCTAGGTCGGGTATGCAGGTTCACACACTGGGTGTGTTGCCATCAAAGCCAAGAATTTCCTGACAGACCTAGGCTCCCTAGAGCTCTCCTCCAGAGTAACGGGGATGGAAGAGATGTGTGGAGGTGGCTCTGCCTTTCCATGTGTGTGTGGTGCTACTCCCTATGGCCCCATACTCAGGGATAACTGCCCCTAAGAAAGGAACTGCAAAAAGTGCTATTCCTGGAGGCTGGGACAGGGAGTTCACAGCATGCAGGGAAAGCGAGCCTTCTTCAGGAAAGAAGGGGCAGCCACCTGGTGTGTGTTTGCAAGCCTCTATTTGGAAGGAACAGGTTTGCTTATACAACTCAAGACCTCCAGATCTGCTCAGAGGACCGAAGTTGCAGAGGCAGGGCCATGTATCTCCCCTTCCCACTACGATACTTGCAAAGACATTCCTAGCTGATAGCGCTACTGGCCCTGAAGAGGCAAGCAGTGGGAGTGTGTTCGACACGACTGTGTGCCTTCCTAGCCTCAGCTCCTCAAAGGGCCTTTCCTTTCGAAGGAGGCCACATGTCCCCTTGGGGAGGGGGTTGTGTCCTCTTCCCTCCACACTGCCAAAGGGTGCAGCAAAGCTCGCTCTGTCAGAGGTACAAAAACAGCAATTGAATGGATTTTCAGGCTCTTGCTAAGCTGCACCACTTCGGGGCTCACTCGAGTGAAACAGGTGCCCTGTGGCCCCTAGGTCGGGTATGCGGGTTCACACACCGGGTGTGTTCCCATCAAAGCCAAGAATTTTCCTAACAGACATAGGCTCATTAGAGCTCTCCTCCAGAGCAAAGCGGATGGAAGAGATAAGTGGACGTTGCCTGCCTTTCCCTGTTAGTTTGGTGCTATTCCCTATGGCCCCAAGCTCAGGGATAACTGACTTTAAGAAAGAAACTCCAAGAAGAGCTTTTCCAGCACTTGGAGAGGGTGTTCCCAGGATGCGGGGAAAGAGAGCCTCCCTCAGGGAAGAAGAGGCAACAATCCAGCATGTGTTTGCAAGCCTCTCTTTGGAAGGAACAGGTTCACTTACACAACGGGAGACCTCCAGATTTGCTCAGAGCACCGGAGGTCCAGAGGCAGGGCCGTGTATCTCCCCTTCCCTTTGTGATCCTTGCAAAGACATTCCTAGCTGATAGCGGGAGTGCCCATGAAGAAGCAAGCAGTGGGAGTGTGTTTGACATGACTGTGTGCCTTCCTGGCCTCAACTCCACAAGGGGCCTTTCCTCTCGAAGTAGGCCCCATGTCCCCTTGGGGAGGGTGTCATGCCTCTTTTCTCCTCACTGCCAAAGGGTGGAGCCAAGCTCGCTCTGTCAGAGGTACAAAAACAGCAATTGAATGGATTTTCAAGCTCTTGCTAGGCTGCACCCTTTCAGGGCCCACTTTACTGAAACAGGTGCTCTGTGGCCCCTGGTTGGGTATGCAGGTTGACAAACAGGGTGAGATCCTGTCCAAGCCAAGAATTTTCCTGAAAGACCTAGGCTCACTAGAGCTCTCCTCCAGAGCAAAGGGGATAGAGGAGATGTATGGAGGAGTCTTTGCCTTTCCCTGTGAGTGTGGGGCTACTCCCTACGGCCCCAAGCTCAGGGATAACTGCCTCTAAGAAAGGAATGGCAAGAAGCGCTATTCTTGGAGGTTGGGACAGGGAGTTCACAGCATGTGGGGAAAGAAAGGCTTCTTCGGGGAAGAAGAGGCAACCACCAGGCGTGTGTTTGCAAGCCTCTATTTGGAAGGAACAGGTTTGCTTATACAACTCAAGATCTCCAGATCTGCTCAGAGGACTGAAGTTCCAGAGACAGGGCCATGTATCTCCCCTTCCCTTTGAGATCCTTGCAAAGACATTCCTAGCAGATCGTGGGAGTGCCCATGAAGAAGCAAGCAGCGGGAGTGTGCTTGACATCACTGGCTGCCTACCTGGGCTCAGCTCCTCAAGGGGCCTTTCTCTCCTGGTAGGCCCTATGCCCCCTTTGGAGAGGGTGGTGCCCTCTTCCCTCCACACTGCCAAAGGGTGGAGGTGGAGCAAACTCGTTCTCTCCGAGGTAAAGAAAGACAATTTGGATGGATTTTTAAGCTCTTGCTATGCTGCACCCCTCCAGGACCCACTCGAGCAAAACAGGTGCCCTGTGGCCCCTAGGTCGGGTATGCAGGTTCACACACTGGGTGTGATCCCGTCAAAGCCAAGAATTTTCCTGACAGACCTAGGCTCACTAGAGCTCTCCTCCAGAGGAAAGGGGACAGAAAAGACGTGTGTGTGGAGGTGGCTCTGTCTTTCCAGGTCCCAATCTCAGGGATAACTGTCCCTAAGAAAGGAACTGCTGCTGCTGCTGCTGCTGCTAAGCTGCTTCAGTCGTGTTCGACTCTGTGCGACGCCATAGACGGTAGCCCACTAGGCTCCCCCATCCCTGGGATTCTCCAGGCAAGAACAGTAAGTGGGTTGCCATTGCCTTCTCCAATGCATGAAAGTGAAAATGAAAGTGCAGTCGCTCAGTCGTGTCCGACCCTCAGCGACCCCATGGACTGCAGCCTACCAGGCTTCTCCGTCCATAGGATTTTCTGAAAGGAACTGCAAGAAGCGCTTTTCCAGGAGGTTGGGAAAGGGAGTTCGCAGGATGTGGGGAAAGAGAGCCTCCTTTGGGGAAGAATAGGCGGCCAGTTGTTTGGTGTTGTAAACCTCTATTTGGAAGGAACAGGTTAGCTTATACAAAGGGAGACCTCCAGATCTGCTCAGAGGACCAAAGTTGCAGAGGCAGGTCGGTGTATTTTCCCTTCACTTTGCGATCCTTGCAAAGACATTCCTTGCTGATAGATGATTCAGCAAGGGCCTTTGAGACTGTTGTTTTCTTTCCTAGGTTCAAAGATTCCTTCAGTTCCTAGTATAGATATCCTAGAAATTATGTGACATCCATGAAAATCTGATATGTCCTGGTCAAATGCTGTCAGTTATAATTCTAGTTATCATATTAAAGCATTTCAAGTCGCAGCAGTGACCAGATTACTTTGTCAATTTCTATTTAATCAGGTTTTAACCATGTCCTCTATGGTTTCACACTGATGCCTTTGCAGAAATACTGCTACTTCAAGATATATGGAATATACTTTTTTAAGCTTACCAATAATTTTTTGTTTGTTTGTTTGTCTTCTGGTAAGCTGGTACCAGATGGAAGTTAGTCTCCTCTCTAGGTTAAGAGAACAAAGTTTTCTTAGAATGCAATTTTTGATAACAGACTATGAGTTTCTTTACATTTCATTGATTTATAATTGTTTTCATCATCTGTTTCTTTACTTCGGTAAAGTAAATAAGCCTTATTTAAGATTTTGGTACATGTAGGATGGACTAAGCTTTCCCCACTCTTGCAAGTTCCCTTAACCCTTCAGATTCTTCTCGTGGGAACAAGATCTCACTTTCCTCCAGAGGGACAATCCAAGCTTTTTATTAGTTGATCTGCCCCTGATATCAGAGTCAATTTGAGCACGAGTTGGCCTATAATTTAGGCATGAAACTATGACTACATAAAGAAAAGTTGAGTTTTTGATTCAGGATGGCCATGATATGCCTTGCACTTCAGAGAAAATGGGTTAAAATGATTTTTTTTTCTTCAAAACTGCACAGCCAGTTCTTTCAGCATATGCAATTGAAAACATCTAGTCATTAGGTCAGTTTTCATTCCAATCCCAATGAAAGGCAATGACAAAGAATATTCAAGCTGCTGCACAATTGCACTCATCTCACACGCTAGTAAAGTAATGCTCAAAATTCTCCAAGTTCACATGAACTGTGAACTTCCAAATGTTCAAGAGGGATTTTAAAAATGCAGAGATTCCTTTAAAAATTGCAAATAGAACTACCTTATGACCCAGCAATCCCACTTCTGGGCATACACACCGAGGAAACCAGAATTGAAAGAGACACATGTACCCCAATGTTCATCGCAGCACTGTTTATAATAGCCAGGACATGGAAACAACCTAGATGTCCATCAGCAGATGAATGGATAAGAAAGCTGTGGTACATATACACAATGGAGTATTACTCAGCCGTTAAAAAGAATTCATTTGAATCAGTCTGATGAGATGGATGAAACTGGAGCCGATTATACAGAGTGAAGAAAGCCAGGAAGAAAAACACCAATACAGTATACTAACACATATATATGGAATTTAGGAAGATGGCAATGACTACCCTGTATGCAAGACAGGAAAAAAAAGACACAGATGTGTATAACGGACTTTTGGACTCAGAGGGAGAGGGAGAGGGTGGGATGATTTGGGAGAATGGCATGCTAGCATGTATACTATCATGTAAGAATTGAATCGCCAGTCTATGTCTGACGCAGGATACATCATGCTTGGGACAGGTGCATGGGGATGATCCAGAGAGATGTTATGGGGAGGGAGGTGGGAGGGGGTTCATGTATGGGAATGCATATAAGAATTAAAGATTTTAAAATTTAAAAAATAAAAAACTAAACAATTAAAAATAAATAAATAAATGAATAAAAAATGTCGAGAAACCAGAGATCAAATTGCCAACATCCAAGGATCATTGAAAAAGCAAGAGAGTTCCCGAAAACAAAACCATCTTTCTGCTTTATTGACTATGCCAAAGCCTTTGACTGTGTGGATCACAATAAATTGGGAAATATTCTGAAAGAGACGGGAATACCAGACCACCTGACCTGTCTCTTGAGAAACCTGTATGCAGGTCAGGAAGCAACAGTTAGAACAAGACATGGAACAACAGACTGGTTCCAAAAAGGAAAAGGAGTATGTCAAGGCTGTATATTGTCACCATGTTTATTTAACTTATATGAAGAGTACATCATGAAAAATGCTGGGATGGAAGATACGTGAGCTGGAATCAAGATTGCTGGGAGAAATATCAATAAACTTAGATATGCAGATGACATCACAACTATGGCAGAAAGTGAAGAGGAACAGGTATGTCGGGGAACTTCTTGAGTTGCAGCAAGGGTGTGAAGGACTCTTTCGAAGTTCCAGAGGTTAGGAGTGGTTTGCCTCGAGATGCCTCAGCGGAAATGGGCCTCATTGCGCCTGGAGGGGAGAATCTCCTGGATTTTTTCGAGCTGTGGCAGGTGCTCTCGAGTTACGACGGGGTCCACAGAGATCCGCTCTGGTGGACTCAGGAAAGGCCAGTCGCCAGGCGAGTTGCTAGGGGGCATCTAGGGGTCCTTCCCAGTCGATGCCGGAGCCTAAGACCTTGTGTGGAGTCGGGGCCGGAACCTGAGGATTCCTGTCCACAGCTGACATGTATCTTGGGGTAATTCTGGAGTCTCGAAAGGGGAGTCAGTCTTCGTCTTCATTGGGGGCATGCACGTGCGCTTACCTCCCAAGCTGTAGCAGAAGCGTCAAACTTCCTGTAGCGTGGTACAAGGGATCTGAGGCATTCCCTCGAGGCTTTCCCTCGAGGCTTTCACACGAAGCTTTCCCACAAGGCTGTCCCAAGAGCCTCCGCGGTGTGAGTCAATCATCGGCGTGAACGTCGAGGCAGTGCAGGGAACACAGGATCCTCTGGAATGGACTGAGACATCTGGGGGACTCTTGGAATGGTGGGACTACCCTGGAGTTCCTCTCGCCTTTCCTGTTGAAAGCGCCTCATCTGGAGATGCGATGGGAACACTGGGAATTCTCTCCCGACAAAGTAGGGAAAGGATCCCTAATCTCCAGCTATGAGGCGGAACCGGGGCTCCTCTGGATGTGGGCGGGAACCTCGTGCTTCCTCTCGAGTGGAGACGGGTATGTCGGGGAACTTCTTGAGTTGCAACAAGGGTGTGAAGGACCCTTTGGAAGTTCCAGAGGTTAGGTGTGATTAGCCTCGAAACGCCTCAGCGGAAATGGGCCTCATCTCGCCTGGAGGGGAGAACCTCCTGGATTTTCTCGACTTGTGGCACGTGCTCTCGAGTTACGACGGGGACGTCAGGGACCCGCTCTGGTGGCCTCAGGAAAGGCCAGTCACATTGCAAGGTTTTAGGGGGCCACTCGGGATTCCTCTCAGGTCGATGCCGGGGCCTAAGACCTTGTGTGGAGTTGAAGCCGGAACCTGAGGATTCCTCTCCAGTGCTGACATGGATCTTGGGGTACTTCTGGAGTCTGCCCAGAGAAGTCAGTCCTCGGCTCGAAGTGGGGGCATGCACGTGCGCTTTCCTCCCGCGCGGTAGCCGCAGTGTCAGGCTTCCCGTCACGTCAGTCAAGGAATTTGTGGCTTCCCTCAAGACTTTCTCACGAGGCTTTCCCACAAGGCTGTCCCACGTGCCACAGTGGTGTGAGTAGATCCTCGGCCTGAAAGTCGAGGCAGAGCAGGGAAAACAGGTTCCTCTGGTATGGACTGAGACATCTGCGGGACTCTTGGAATGTTGGAAGGACCCTGGAGTTTCTCTTGCCTTTCCTGTGGAGGGAGCATCCTCCTGACATGCGACGGGAACGGCGGGAAGTCTTTCCCGATGAAGCAAGGAAAGGATCCCTCATCTCGAGCTACGAGGCTGAAACGGGGCTGCTCTGGATCTGGAGGGACCCTCATGCTTCCTCTCAAGTGGAGACGGGTATGTGGGAAACTTCTTTAGTGCAACAAGGGTGTGAAGGACTCGACTTACGACGGCACCTACGGGACCCGGAAATGGGGAGAACCTCCTGGATTTTCTCG
>NW_017217002.1:0-12824 GCF_001704415.2 Capra hircus | reverse complement strand
GTCCGTTAATGCCAAGTCTAAAATGCTAAGATCTTGGGTGGAGTTGGTGCCGGAACCTGAGGTTCCTATCCAGTGCTGACATGGATCTTGGTGTACTTCTGGAGTGTCCCTAGGGAGTCAGTCCTCGTCTCGAGTGGGGCATGCACGTGCGCTTTCCTCCCGAGATGGGGCAGCAGTGTCATGCTTCCCGTCGAGTGGATCAAGAATCAGTGGCTTTTCCCTCGAAGCTTTTCCACAAGGCTTTCCCACGAGGCTTTTCCATAGGGCTGTCCCAAGTGCCAACGTGGTGTGAGTCGATCCTCGCTTGAAAGTCGAGGCAGTGAAGGAATACAGGTTTCCCTGGAATGTACTGAGACATCGGGGGACTCTCGGATTGGTGGCACGACCCTGGAGTTCCTCTCGCCTTTCCTGTGGAGAGGGCCTCCTCTTGAGATGCTATGGGAACACCGGGAATTCTTTCCCGACTACGCAGGGAAAGGATCCCTCCTCTCGAGCCAGGAGGCGAAAAAACGGGGCTCCTCTGGATGTGTTCAGGACTCTCGTGCTTCCTCTTGAGTGGAGACGGGTATGTCGGGGAACTTGCTGAGTTCCAACAATGGTGTGAAGGACCCTTTGTAGGTTCCAGAGTTTAGGTGTGATAAGCCTCGAGACGCCTCAGCAGAAATTGGGCTTCATCTCGCCTGGAGGGGAGAACCTCCTGGATTTTCTCGTGTTGGGGCAGCTATTCTCGACTTACGACGGGGACCTCAGGGACCCGCTCTGGTGGCCTCAGGAAAGGCCAGTCCCCATGCGAGTAATACGGGGTATTCTAGGTCCTCCTCTCCCCGTCGATGCCGGGGCCTAAGACCTTGTGTGGAGTCGGTTCCGGAACCAGAGGATTCCTCTCCAGTGCTGACATGGATCTTGGGATACTTCTGGAGTCTCCCCAGGGGAGTCAGTCTTCGTCTTGTGTGGGACATGCACGTGCGCTTTCCTCTTGAGCTGTAGCAGCAGTGTCACGCTTCCCTTCGCGGGGATCAAGGGATCTGTGTCTTTCCCTCGAGGCTTTTCCCACCAGGCTTTCCCACGAGGCTTTCCCACAGGGCTGTCCCACGTGCCACCATTGTGTGAGTCGATCCTCGGCTTGAAAGTCGAGGCAATGCAGGGAAAAAAGTTTTTCCTGGAATGGACTGAGACATCTGGGGGACTCTTGGAATGGTGGCCCGACCCTGGAGTTCCTCTCGCCTTTCCTGTGGAGAGCGCCTCCTCTTGAAATGCGACGGCAACGCGGGGATTCTTTCCCGAACACAGTGAAAGGATCCCTCCTCTCGAGATAGGAGGCGAAACGGGGCTCCTCTGGATGTGGGCAGAACTCTCGTGCTTCCTCTCGAGTGGAGACGGGTATGTCGGGGAACTTCTTGAGTTGCAGCAAGGGTGTGAAGACCCTTTCGAAGTTCCAGAGTTTAGGTGTGATTAGCCTCGAGATGCCTCAGAGGAAATGGGCCTCATTTCGCCTGGAGGGGAGAACCTCCTGGATTTTCTCGAGTTGCAGCAGGTGCTCTCGACTTACGACGGGGACCTCAGGGACCCGCTCTGGTGGCCTCAGGAAAGGCCTGTCCCCATGCGAGTTGCACGGGGACCTCACGGGATTCCTCTCCCGTCTATGCCGGGGCCTAAGATCTTGTGTGGAGTCGGTGCCGGAACCTGAGCATTCCTCTCCAGTGCTGACATGGATCTTCGGGTACTTCTGCAGTCTCCCCAGTGGAGTCAGTCCTCGTCTCTGGGGGCGTGCACGTGCCCTTTCCTCCCGATCTGAGCGCGGTGTCGCGCTTCCCTTCGCGTGGATCAAGGATCTGTGACTTTCCCTCGAGGCTTTCCACGAGGCTTTCCTACGAGGCTTTCCCACGAGGCTTTCCCAAAGGGCTGTTCCACGTGCCACCGTGGTGTGAGTCGATCCTCGGCTTGAAAGTCGAGGCAGTGCAGGGAAAACAGGTTTCCCTGGAATGGACTGAGACATCTGGGGGACTCTGGGAATGGTGGCACGACCCTGGAGTTCCTCTCGCCTTTCCTGTGGAGAGCGCCTCCTCTTGAGATGCGACGGGAACGCCGGGAATTCTTTCCCGAACACGCAGGGAAAGGATCCCTCCTCTCAGGCTAGGAGGCGAAAACGGGGCTCCTCTGGATGTGGGCGGACTCTCGTGCTTCCTCTCAAGTGGAGACGGGTATGTCGGGGAACTTCTTGAGTTGCAGCAAGGGTGTGAAGGACCCTTTGGAAGTTCCAGATGTTAGAATTGATTAGCCTCGAGACGCCTCAGCGGAAATGGGCCTCATCTCGCCTGGAGCGAGAACTCCTGGATTTTCTAGAGTTGCGGCAGGTGCTCTCAACTTACGACGGGGGACCTCAGGGACCCGCTCTGGTGGCCTCAGAAAAGGCCAGTCCCCATGCGAGTTGCTCGGGGCCTCTCGGGATTCCTCTCCCGTCGATGCCGGGCCTAAGATCTTGTGTGGAGTCGGTGCCGGAACCTGAGGATTCCTCTCCAGTGCTGACATGGATCTTGGGGTACTTCTGGAGTCTCCCCAGGGGAGTCAGTCCTCGTCTCGAGTGGGGGCATGCACGTGCGCTTTCCTCCCGAGCTGTAGCAGCAGTGTCACGCTTCCCTTCGCGTGGATCAAGGAATCTGTGGCTTTCCCTCGAGGTTTTCCACGAGGCTTTCCCACGAGGCTTTCCCACAGGGCTGACCCCACGTGCACCGTGTGTGAGTCGATCCTCGGCTTGAAAGTCGAGGCAGTGCAGGGAAAACAGGTTTCCCTGGAATGGACTGAGACATCTGGGGGACTCTGGGAATGGTGGCACGACCCTGGAGTTCCTCTCGCCTTTCCTGTGGAGATCGCCTCCTCTTGAGATGCGAGGGGAATGCCGGGAATTCTTTCCCGACCACGCAGGAAAAGGATCCCTCCTCTCGAGCCATGAGGCGGAAACGAGGCTCCTCTGGATGTGGTGGGACTCTCGTGCTTCCTCTCGACTGGAGACGGGTATGTCGGGGAACTTCTTGAGTTGCAGCAAGGGTGTGAAGGACTCCTTGGAAGTTCCAGAGGTTAGGTGTGATTAGCCTCGAGACGCCTCAGCGGAAATTGGCCTCATCTCGCCTGGAAGGGAGAACCTCCTGGATTTTCTCGAGTTGCTGCAGGTGCTCTCGACTTACGACGGGGACCTCAGGGACCCTCTCTGGTGGCCTCAGGAAAGGCCAGTCCCCATGCGAGTTGCACGGCGGCATCTCGGGATTCCTCTCCCGTCGATGCCGGGCCTAAGACCTTGTTGGAGTCGGTGCTGGAACCTGAGGATTCCTCTCCAGTGCTGACATGGATCTTGGGGTACTTCTGGAGTCTCCCCAGGGGAGTCAGTCCTCGTCTCGAGTGGGGGCATGCACGTGCGCTTTCCTCCCGAACTGTAGCAGCAGTGTCACGCTCCCCTTCACGTGGATCAAGGGATCTGTGGCTTTCCCTCGAGGCTTTCCATGAGACTTTCCCACGAGGCTTTCCCACAGGGCTGTCCCACGTGCCACCGTCGTGTGAGACGATCCTCGCTTGAAAGTCGAGGCAGTGCAGGGAGAACAGGTTTCCCTGGAATGGACTGAGACATCTGGGGGACTCTGGGAATGGTTTCATGACCCTGGAATTCCTCTCACCTTTCCTGTGGAGAGTGCCTCCTCTTGAGATGCGACGGAAGCCCGGAATTCTTTCCCGACCACTCATGGGAAGGCTCCCTCCTCTCGATCTAGGAGGGGGAAACGGGGCTCCTCTGGATGTGGACGGGACTCTCGTGCTTCCTCTCGAGTGGAGACGGGTATGTGGGGAACTTCTTGAGTTGCAGCAAGGGTGTGAAGGACCCTTTGGAAGTTCCAGAGGTTCGGTGTGATTAGGCCTCGAGACTCTCAGCGGAAATGGGCCTCATCTCGCATGGAGGGGAGAACCTCCTGGATTTTCTCGAGTTGCGGCAGGTGCTCTCAACTTACGACGGGGACCTCAGGGACCCGCTCTGGTGGCCTCAGGAAAGGCCAGTCCGCATGCGAGTTGCTCGGGGGCCTCTCGGGATTCCTCTCCCGTCGATGCCGGGGCCTAAGACTGCCGGGAGCCAGTGTGAGGAAGCCCGCCCGTGACAAGTTTATGAGGAAGGAAACTGACATACGCAAGGCGTGCTCAGACTTCAGCGACCCCTGTGGAAATTTTTAAGCATGTACCCCAACAAAAATTCTGCCGGGTTGTTGTGCTCTGCTTTTTCACTCTTCTGACCTTTTCTGGAAAAAGTCAATTCAGGCCGTTAGTCTTCTGCATTTGAAAGAGTGTTTCAATCCAAAAACCCTCTGATTTCTTTCTAGCCTGCCTGTAGGACTCGTACAGCTGTGCTTGTGATTGTTTGAGGCCTCCTGACCGCAGGAGGCACAGGAAGCTTAAAAACATCCTAGGAATGCAGGAGCTTCCGAGGAGTTAAAACCTTTAGAATAGGACTGATTAAAAGTTTCATTTCTTGGGTCAATGCTTGCTGCCAAATTTCATATCCTTTATTTTTATATATAGTTGGTATATAGAAAAACAAGTAGTAGACCTGGTATTAGCAACATTAGATTTCTGAGTTAAGTACCTTCTTTGTTATAACCCACTGCACCTTTGTTCTATAGAGATGTAACTTTAATGCTTTAAGGAGATGCAGATTAAAGAAAAACACTTCAGGGGAAACAAAATTAACATTCATTAAGGAAGAGAGCCAAAAAGTGTTAACAAGCCTCTTGGCCAGAAGATAATGTAAATCACCTGAGAACTTTTGTATACAAAATGATATACAGAAAGAATCTGGGTTGTGAACGCTACATAATTTTGTGTTATCCATTGATCTCCATGTTTTATCAAAAGTATAAAAGGCCTTCTGAACAATAAAGGAGGAGGCCAGGGGCCGGGGACCAGTTTCTCGGACCAGCTTCTCGAACTAGTCTCTCAGCCTGGTTTCTTGGGACTCTGGCTCCCCCCGTGTCTTTCTCTCTCTTTCTTCTTCTCTACCTTTCCTTCTCTCTGCTCTTTACTTTAACTTCAGGCTGAATCTCCAACTGGAGTGCGGAGGCTTGCCAGGTCTACTTACTTGCACTGGCTGTTAAGACCCGCACGAAAGGGAGCTTAAGGCGAGGCACCCTTAGATATTCCAGCGGGCGCCGGTGGCCCAACGTAGGTGGTGCAAATTCCTTGTCTGGAATTTTATTGGCCTTCCGCATAAACCAAGCTATTCAGCCCTCTTCCTCCACTTAATCTTCTTACTACACTATAGTTTCCTAATCTAATCTTACATTAATAAATAAACAAGTCTTTCCACGCCAACGCCGTTCACCCTTCGAATTCCCTGGATCCACCGGGGCTGGACCCCGGCATAAGACCTTGTGTGGAGTCGGTGCCGGAAGCTGAGGATTCCTCTCCAGTGCTGACATGGATCTTGGGGTACTTCTGGAGTCTCCCCAGGGGAGTCAGTCCTCGTCTCGAGTGGGGGCATGCACGTGCGCTTTCCTCCGGTGCTGTAGCAGCAGTGTCACGTTTCCTTCCCGTGGATCAAGGCATCTGTGGCTTTCCCTCGAGGCTTTCCCACAGGGCTGTCCCACGTGCCACCGTGGTGTGAGTCGGTCCTCAGCTTGAAAGTCGAGGCAGGGCAGGGAAAACAGGTTTCCCTGGAATGTACTGAGACATCTGGGGGACTCTGGGAACGGTGGCACGACCCTGGAGTTCCTCTTGCCTTTCCTGTAGAGAGCGCCTCCTCTTGAGATGCGACCGGAATGCCAGGAATTCTTTCTCGACCACGCAGGGAAAGGATCCCGCCTCTCGAGCTAGGGGGCGGAAACGGGGATCCTCTGGATGTTGGCGGGACTCTCGAGCTTCCTCTTGAGTGGAGACGGGTATGTCGGGGAACTTCTTGAGTTGCAGCAAGGGTGTGAAGGAGCCTTTGGAAGTTCGAGACGTTAGATGTGATTAGCCTCGAGACGCCTCAGCGGAAATGGGCCTCATCTCGCCTGGAGGGGAGAACCTCCTGGACTTTGTCGAGTTGCGGGAGTTGCTCTTCACTTACGACGGGAATCTCAGGGACCCGTTCTGGGGGCCTCAGGAAAGGCCAGTCCCCATGCGAGTTGCTCGGGGGCCTCTCGGGATTCCTCTCCTGTCGATGCCGGGGCCTAAGACCTTGTGTGGAGTCGGTGCCTGAACCTGAGGATTCCCCTCCAGTGCTGACATGGATCTTGGGGTACTTCTGGAGTCTCCCCAGGGGAGTCAGTCCTTGTCTCGAGTGGGGGGCATGCACGTGCGCTTTCCTCTCGAGCAGTAGCAGCAGTATCACGCTTCCCTTCGGGTGGATCAAGCGATCTGTGTCTTTCCGTCGAGGCTTTCCCACGAGGCTTTCCCACGAGGCTTTCCCACAGGGCTGTCCCACGTGCCACCGTGGTGTGAGTTGATCCTCGGCTTGAAAGTCGAGGCTGTGCAGGGCAAAGTCGTTTCTCTGGAATAGACTGATACATCTGGGAGACTCTGGGAATGGTGGCACGACCCTGGAGTTCCTCTCGCCTTTCCTGTGGAGAGCGCCTCTTCTTGAGATGCGACGGGAACGCCGGGAATTCTTTCCCGATCACGCAGGGAAAGGATCCCTCCTCTTGAGCTAGGAGGCAGAAATGGGTTTCCTCTGGATGTTGGCGGGACTCTCGTGCTTCCTCTCGAGTGGAGACGGTTAAGTCAGGGAACTTCATGAGTTGCAGCAAGGGTGTGAACGACCCTTTGGAAGTTCCAGAGGTTAGGTGTGATTAGCCTCGATACGCCTCAGCACAAATGGGCCTCATATCGCCTGGGGGGGAATCTCCTGGATTTTCTCGAGTTGCGGCAGTTGCTCTCGACTTACGACGGGGACCTCAGGGACCCACTCTCTTGACCTCAGGAAAGGCCAGTCCCCATGCGAGTTGCTCGGGGCCTCTCGGGATTCCTCTCCCGTCAATGCCGGGGCCTAAGACCTTGTGTGGAGTCGGTGGCAGACCTGAGGATTCTTCTCCAGTGCTGACATGGATCTTGGGGTACTTCTGGAGTCTCCTCAGCGGAGTCAGTCCTTTTCTCGAGTGGGGGCACGCACGTGCGCTTTCCTCCCGAGCTGTAGCAGCAGTGTCACGCTTCCCTTCCCGTGGATCAAGGGATCAGGGGCTTTCCCACGAGGCTTTCCCACAGGGATGTTCCACATGCCACCGTGGTGTGACTCGATCCTCGGCTTGAACGTCGAGGCAGTGCAGGGAAAACAGGTTTTCCTGGAATGGACTGAGACATCTGGGGGACTCTGGGAATGGTGGCACGACCCTTGAGTTCCTCTCGCCTATCCTATGGAGAGCACCTCCTCTTGAGTTGCGACGGGAACTCCGGGAATTCTTTCCCGACCACGCAGGGAATGGATCCCTCCTCTCGAGCTAGGAACCGGAAACGGGGCTCCTGTGGATGTGGGCGGGACTCTCGTGCTTCCTCTCGAGTGGAGACAGTATTTCGGGAAAATTCTTGAATTGCAGCCAGGGTGTGAAGAACCCTTTGGAAGTTCCAGAGGTTAGGTGTGGTTAGCATCGAGACACCTCAGCAGAAATGGGCCTCATCTTGCCTGGAGGAGAGAACCTCCAGAATTTTTTCGAGGTGGGGCAGGTGCTCTTGACTTATGACGGGGACCTCAGGGACCCGCTCTGGTGGCCTGAGGAAAGGCCATTCCCCATGCGAGTTGCTCGGGGGCCTCTCAGGATTTCCCTCCCGTCGATGCCGGGGCCTAAGACCTTGTGTGGAGTCGGTGCCGGAACCTGAGGATTCTTCTCCAGTGCTGACATGCATCTTGGGTTACTTCTGGAGTCTCCCCAGTGAAGTCAGTCCTTGTATCGAGTGGGGGCATGCACAGGCACTCTCCCCCCGAGCAGTAGCAGCAGTGTCACGCTTCCCTTCCGGTTGAACAAGGGATCTGTGGCTTTCCCTCGACGCTTTCCCTCGAGACTTTCCGACGAGGCTTTCCCACAGGGCTGTCCCACGTGTCACCGTGGTGTGAGTCGATCCTCGGCTTGAAATTCGAGGCAGAGCAGTGAAAACAGGTTTCCCTGGAATTGACTGAGACATCTGGGGTACTCGGGGAATGGTGGCACGACCCTGGAGTTCCTCTCGCCTTTCCTGTGGAGAGCACCTCCTTTTGAGATGCGAGGTGAATGCCGGGAATTCTTTCCGGACCACACAGGGAAAGGATCCCTCCCCTCGAGATAGGAGGCGGAAAAGGGGCTCCTCTGGATCTGGGCGGTACTCTCCTGTTTCCTCTCGAGTGGAGACGGGTATGTCGGGGAACTTCTTGAGTTGCAGTAAGGGTGTGAAGGACCCTTTGGAAGTTCCAGATGTTAGATGTGATTAGCCTCGAGACGCCTCAGCGGAAATGGCCTCATCTCGCCTGGAGTGTAGAACCTCCTGGATTTTCCCTAGTTGCGGCAGGTGTTCTTGACTTACGACGGGGACCTCAGGGACCCGCTCTGGTGGCCTCAGAAAAGGCCAGTCCCCATGCGAGTTGCTCGGAGGCCTCTCGGGATTCCTCTCCCATCGATGCCGGGGCCTAAGACCTTGTGTGGAGTCGGTGCCGAAACCAGAGGATTCCTCTCCAGTGCTGACATGGATCTTGGGGTACTTCTGGAGTCTCCCCAGGGGAGTCAGTCCTCGTCTCGAGTGGGCCATGCACGTGCGCTTTCCTCCCGAGCTGTAGCAGCTGTGTCACCCTTCCCGTGGCGTGGATCAAGGGATCTGTGGCTTTCCCTTGAAGCTTTCCCTTTAGGCTTTCCCACGAGGCTTTCCCACAGGGCTGTCCCACGTGCCACCGTGCTGTGAGTCTATCCTCCGCTTGAAAGTCGATGCAGTGCAGGGAAAACAGGTTTCCCTGGAATGGACTGAGACATCTGGGGGACTCTGGGAATGGTGGCACGACACTGGAGTTCCTCTCGCCTTTCCTGTGGAGAGCGCCTCCTCTTTAGATGCGACGGAAACGCCGGGAATTCTTTCCCGAACACGCAGTGAAAGGATCCCTCCTCAAGAGCTAGGAGGCGGAAACGGGTCTCCTCTGGATGTGGGGCGGGACTTTCGTTCTTCCTCTCGAGTGGAGACGGGTATGTCGGGGAACTTCTTGAGTTGCAGCAAGGGTGTGAAGGACCCTTTGGAAGTTCCAGAGTTTAGGTGTGATTACTCTCGAGACGCCGCAGAGAAAATGGGCCTCATCTAGACTGGAGCAGAGAACCTCTTGGATTTTCTCGAGTTGCGGCAGGTGCTCTCGACATAAGACCATGACCTCAGGGACAGTGTAGCAGAAGTGTCACGCTTCCCGTCGTGGGAATCAAGGAATCTTTGGCTTTCCCTCGAGGCTTTCCCACGAGGCTTTCCCACAGGGCTGTCCCACGTGCCACCATGGTGTGAGTGGATCCTCGGCTTGAAAGTCGAGGCGGTGCAGGGAAAACAGGTTCCTCTGAAATGGACTGAGACATATGGGGGACTCTTCGAATGGTGGCACGACCCTGGAGTACCTCTCGCCTTTCCTATTGAGAGCCCTTGCTCTTGAGATGCCAAGGGAACGCCGAAAAAACTTTCCTGACTAAGCAGGATAGGATCCTTCATCTCGAGCTGCCAGGCGGAAACGGGGTTCCTCTGAATGTGAGTCTCCCCAGGGGAGTCAGTCCTCGTCTCGAGTGGGGGCATGCACGTGCGCTTTCCTCCCGAGCTGTAGCCGCAGTGTCACGCTTTCCCTACGCGTGGATCAAGGGATCTGTGGCTTTCCCTCGAGGCTTTCCCACGAGGCTTTCCCACGAGGCTTTCCCACAGGGCTGTTCAACCTCCCATCGCGGTTTGAGTCGATGCTCGGCTTGAAAGTGGAGGCAGTGCAGGGAAAACAGGTTTCCTTGGAATGGACTGAGACATCTGGGGGACTCTGGGAATGGGGCCTGATACTGGAGTTCCTCTCGCCTTTACTGTGGAGAGCGCCTCCTCTTGAGATGAGACGGGAACGCTAGGAATTCTTTCAGGACCACGCAGGGAAAGGATCCCTCCTCTCGAGCTAGCAGGCGGAAACGGGGCCACTCTGGATACGGGCGGGATGCTCGGGTTCCTCTTGAGTGGAGACGGGTATGTCGGGGAACTTCTTGAGTTGCAGCAAGGGTGTGAAGGACCCTTTGGAAGTTCCAAGAGTTTAAGTCTGATTACCCCCTAGTTGTCTCACCCGAAATGGGCCTCATCTCGCCTGGAGGGGAGAACCTCCTGGATTTTCTCGACTTGCGGCAGGTGCTCTCGACTTACGACGAGGGCCTCAGGGACCCGCTCTGGTGGCCTCAGGAAAGGCCAGTCCCCATGCGAGTTTCTCCGGGCCTCTCGGGATTCCTCTCCCGTCGATGCTGGGGCCTAAGACCTTGTGTGGACTCAGTGACGGAACCTGAGGATTCCTCTTCAGTGCCGACATGGATCTTGTGGTACTTCTGGAGTCTCCCCAGGGGAGTCAGTCCTTGTCTCGAGAAGGGGGCATGCACGTGCTCTTTCCTCCCGAGCTGTAGCAGCACTGTCACGCTTCCCTTCGCGTGTATCAAGGGATCTGTGGCTTTCCCTCGAGGCTTTCCCACGAGGCTTTCCCACGAGGCTTTCCCACAGGGCTGTCCCACGTGCCACCGTGGTTTGAGTCGATCCTCGGCTTGAAAGTCGAGGCAGTGCAGGGAAAAAGGGTTTCCCGGGAATGGACTGAGACATCTGGGGGACTCTGGGAATGGTGGCAGGACCCTGGAGTTCCTCTCGCATTTCCTGTGGAGAGCGCCTCCTCTTGAGATGCGAGGGGAACGCCGGGAATTCATTGACGACCACGCAGGGAAAGGATCCCTCCTCTCCAGCTAGGAGGCGGAAACGGGGCTCCCTCTGGATGTGGGCGTGACTCTCGTGCTTCCTCTCGAGTGGAGACAGGTATGTCGGGGAACTTCTTTGGAGTTGCAGGCAAGGGGTGTGAAGGACCCTTTGGAAGTTCCAGATGTTAGATGTGATTAGTTCTCTAGACCCCTCAGCGGAAATGGTCCTCATCTCGCCTGGAGGGGAGAAACCTCCTGGATTTTGTCGAGTTGCGGAATGTGCTCTCGACTTACTACAGGGACCTCAGGGACCCGCCCTGGGGGGCCTCAGACCAGTCCCGGATTGCTCGGGGCGACTCGGGATAAACACTCCGTCGATGCCTGAGCCTAAGACCTTGTTGTGGAGTCGGTGCCGGAACCTGAGGATTCCTCTCCAGTGCTGACATGGATCTTGGGTACTTGGAGTCTCCCCAGCGGAGTCAGTCCTCGTATCTAGTGGGGGCATGCACGTGCTCTTTCCTCCCGAGCTGTAGCAGCAGTGTCACGATACCCGTCGAGTGGATTAAGGATCTGTGGCTTTCCTTCGAGGCTTCCTATGAGTCTTTTCCCACGAGGCTTTCCCACAGGGCTGTCCCACGTGCCACCGTGGTGTGAGTCGATCCTCGCTTGAAAGTCGAGGCAGTGCAGGGAAAACAGATTTCCCTAGAATGTACTGAAACATCTGGGGACTCTGGGAATGGTGGCACGACCCTGGAGTTCTCTCGCCTTTCCTGTGGAGAGCGCCTCCTCTTGAGATGCGACGGGAACGTCGGGAATTTTTTTCCCGACCACGCCGGTAAAGGATCCCTCCTCTCGAGCTAGGAGGCGGAATGGGGCTCCTCTGGATGAAGGCGGGACTCTCCTCTTCCTCTCGAGTGGAGACGGGTATGTCGGGGAACTTCTTGAGTTTGCAGCAAGGGTGTGAAGGATCCTTTGGAAGTTCCAGAGGTTAGGTGTGATTACCTCTCGAGACGCCTCTCTGGAAATGGGCATCATCTCGCTTAGAGGGGAGAACATCCTGGATTTTTCTCGAGTTGCGGCAGGTGCCCTCGACTTACGACGGGGCCCAAAGGGACCCGCTCTGGTGCCTCAGGAAAGGTCAGTCCCCATGCAAGTTGCTTGGGGGCCTCTGGGATTGCTCTGCCATCGATGCCAGGGCTAAGACCTTGTGTGGAGTCGGTGCTGGAACCTGAGGATTCTCTCCAGTGCTGACATGGATCGTGGGGTACTTCTGGAGTCTCCCCAGGGGAGTCAGTCCTCGTCTTGAAGGGGGCATGCAGTGCGCTTTCCTCCGAGCTGTAGCAGCAGTGTCACGCTTCCCTTCGCATGGATCAAGGGATCTGTGGCTTTCCCTCGAGGCTTTCCCACGAGGCTTTCCCGAGGCTTTCCTACATGGCTGTCCCACGTGCCACCGTGGTGAGAGTGGAACCTCGGCTCTAAATTCGAGGCAGTGCAGGGAAAACAGGTTTCCCTGGAATGGACTGAGACATCTGGGGACTCTGGAATGGTGGCACGACCCTGGAGTTCCTCTCGCTTTTCCTGTGGAGAGCGCCTCCTCTTGAGATGTGACGGGAATGCCGGAATTCTTTCCGACACGCAGGGAAAGGATCCCTACTCTCGAGCTAGGAGGCAGAAACGGGGCTCCTCTGGATGTGGGCGGGACTCTCGTGCTTCCTCTCGAGTGGAGACGGGTATGTCGGGGAACTTCTTGAGTTGCAGCAAGGATGTGAAGGACCCTTTTGGAAGTTCCAAGAGTTTAGGTGTGATTAGCTTCGAGACGCCTCAGCGGAATGGGCCTCATCTCGCCTGGAGGAGAGAACCTCCTGGATTTTCTCGAGTTGCGGCAGGTGCTCTCGACTTACGACGGGGACCTCAGGGACCCGATCTGGTGGCCTCAGGAAAGGCAATCCCCATTCGAGTTTCTCGGGGGCC
>NW_017217001.1:0-12825 GCF_001704415.2 Capra hircus | reverse complement strand
TCAAGGCTAAAAAACACCTAACCTCTGGAAGCTTCCAAGGGTCTCACACACCCTTGCTGCACTCAGGAAGTTCCCCTACATACCGTCTCCACTCGAGAGGAAGCACGAATGTCCCGCCCACATCCAGAGGAGCCCCGTTCTGCCTCCTAGCTCGAGAGGAGCGATCCTTTCCCTGTGTGGTCGGGAAGAATTCCGGCGTTCCCGTCGAATCTCAAGAGGAGGCACTCTCCACGGAAAGGCGAGAGGAACTCCAGGGTCATGCCACCATTCCCAGAGTCCTCCAGATGTCTAAGTCCATTCCAGGGAAAACTGTTTTCCCTGCACTGTTTCGACTTTCAAGCAGAGGATCGACTCACACCACGGTGCCCGTGGTACAGCCCTGTGCGAAAGCCTCCTGGGAAAGCCTCGTGGGAAAGCCTCAGAGGGAAAGCACAGATCCCTTGATCCACGCGAAGGGAAGCGTTACAATGCTGCTACAGCTCGAGAGTAAAGTGCACTGTATGCCCCCACTCGAGACGAGGACTGACTCCACTGAGGAGAGTCCAGAAGTTCCCCAAGATTCATTTCAGCACTGGAGAGGAATCCTCAGGTTCCGGAACCGAATCCACACAAGATCTTAGGCCGCGGTATCGACGGGAGAGGAATCCCGAGAGGCCCCCGAGCAACTCGCATGGGGACTGGCCTATCCTGAGACCACCAGAGCGGTTCCCTGAGGTCCCCATCGAAAGTCGAGAGTGCCTGCCGCAACGCGAGAAAATCCAGGAGGTTCTCCCCTCCAAGCGAGATGAGGCCCATTTCCGCTGAGGCTTCTCGGGTCTAATCACACCTAACCTCTGGATCCTCCAAAGGGTCCTTCACACCCTTGCTGCAACTCAAGAAGATCCCCGACATACCCGTCTCCACTCGAGAGGAAGCACGAGAGTTCCACCCACATCCACAGGAGCCCCGTTTCCGCCTCCTGGCTCGAAAGGAGGATCCTTTCCCTGCGAGGTGGGGAAAGAATTCCCCGCGTTCCCGTCGCATCTCAAGAGGAGGCGCTCTCCACAGGAAAGGCGAGAGGAACACCAGGATCCTGCCACCATTCCCAGAGTCCCGCAGATGTCTCAGTCCATTCCAGGGAAACCTGTTTTCCCTGCACTGCCTCGACTTTCAAGCCGAGGATCGACTCACACCACGGTGGCACGTGGGACAGCCCTGTGGGAAAGCCTCGTGGGAAAGCCTGGTGGGAAAGCCTCGAGGGAAAGCCACAGATCCCTTGATCCACGAGAAGGGAAGCCTGACACTGCTGCTACAGCTCGGGAGGAAAACGCACTTGCATGCCCCTCTCGAGACGAGGACTGACTCCCCTCTAGAGACTCCAGAAGTACCCCAAGATCCATGTCAGCACTGAAGAGGAATTCTCAGGTTCCCGCACCGACTCCACACAAGGTCTTAGGCCCCGGCATCGACAGGAGCGGAATCCCGAGAGGCCCCAGAGCAACTCGCATGGGGACTGGCCTTTCCTGAGGCCACCAGAGCGGGTCCCTGAGGTCCCCGTCGTAAGTCGAGAGCACCTGCTGCAACTCGAGAACATACAGGAGGTTCTACCCTCCAGGCGAGATGAGGCCCATTTCCGCTGAGGCGTCTCGATGCTGTTCACACCTAAACTCTGGAACTTCCAAAGGGTCCTTCACATCCTTGCTGCAACTCAAGAAGTTCCCCGACATTCCCGTCTCCACTCGAGAGGAAGCACGAGAGTCCCAGCCACATCCAGAGGAGCCCCGTTTCCGTCTCCTAGCTAGAGAGGAGGGATCATTTCCCTGCGTGGTCGGGAAAGTATTCCCGGCGTTCCCGTCGCATCTCAAGAGGAGGCGCTCTCCACAGGAAAGGCGAGAGGAATTCCAGGGTCGTGCCACCATTCCCAGAGTCAACCATATGTCTCCGTCCATTCCAGGGAAACCTGTTTTCCCTGCACTGCCTCGACTTTCAAGCCAAGGATCGACTCACACCACACTGGCACGTGGGACAGCCCTGTGGGAAAGCCTCGAGGGAAAGACCCTGATCCCTTGATCCACGCAAAGGGAAGCGTGACACTGCTGCTACAGCTCGGGAGGAAAGCGCACGTGCATGCCCCCACTGGAGACGAGGACTGACTCCTCCGGGGAGACTCCAGAAGTACCCCCAGATCCATGCCAGCACTGGAGAGGAATCCTCAGGTTCCGGCACCGGCTCCACACAAGATCTGAGGCCCCGGCATCGACGGGAGAGGAATCCCGAGAGGCCCCCCAGCAACTCGCATGGGGACTGGCCTTTCCTGAAGAAACCAGTGCGGGTCCCTGAGCTCCCCGTCGTAAGTCGAGAGCACCTGCCGCAACTCGAGAAAAGCCAGGAGGTTCTCCCCTCCAGGCGAGATGAGGCCCATTTCGGCTGAGGCGTCTCGAGGCTATTCACACCTAAACTCTGGAACTTCCAAATGGTCTTTCACACTCTTGCTGCAACTCAAGATATTCCCCGACATACCCGTCTCCACTCGAGAGGAAGCACGAGAGTCCCGCCCACATCCAGAGGAGCCCCGTTTCTGCCTCCTAGCTCGAGAGGAGGGATCCTTTCCCTGCGTGCTCGGGAAAGATTTCCCGGCCATTCCGTCGCATCTCAAGAGGAGGCGCTCTCCACAGGAAAGGCGAGAGGAACTCCATGGTCGTCCCACCATTCCCAGAGTCCCCCAGATGTCTCCGTCCATTCCAGGGAAACCTGTTTTCCCTGCACTGCCTGGACTTTCAAGCCGAGGATCGACTCACACCACGGTGGCACGTGGGACAGCCCTGTGGGAAAGCCTCGTGGGAAAGCCTCGTGGGAAAGCCTCGAGGGAAAGCCACAGATCCCTTGATCCACACGAACGGAAGCGTGACACTGCTGCTACAGCTCGAAAGGAAACCGTGCGGGCATGCTCCCACTTGAGACGAGGACTGACTCCCCTGGGGAGACTCCAGAAGTACCCCAAGATCCATGTCAGCACTGGAGAGGAATCCTCAGGTTCCGGCACTGACTCCACACAAGGTCTTAGGCCCCGGCATCTAAGGGAGAGGAATCTCGAGAGGCCCCCGAGCAACTCACATTGGAAATGGCCTTTCCTGAGGCCAACAGAGCGGGTCCCTGAGGTCCCAGTCGGAAGTCGAGAGCACCTGCCGCAACTCGAGAAAATCCAGGAGGTTCTCCCCTCCAGGCGAGATGAGGCCCATTTCCGCAGAGGCGTCTCGAGGCTAATCACACCTAACCTCTGGAACTTCCAACGGGTCCTTCACACCCTTGCTGCAACTCAAGAAGTTCCCCGACATACCCGTCTCCACTCGAGAGGAAGCACGAGAGTCCCGCCTAAATCCAGAGAAGCCCCGGTTCCGCCTCCTAGCTCGAGAGGAGGGATCCTTCCCATGCGTGGTAGGGAAAGAATTCCTAGCGTTCCCGTCCCATGTCAAGAGGAGGCGCTCTCCACAGGAAAGGCGAGAGGAACTCCAGGATCAGGCCCCATTCCCAGAGTCCCCAAGATACCTCAGTCCATTCCAGGCAAACCTGTTTTCCCTGCACTGCCTCGACTTTCAAGCCGAGGATCAACTGACACCACGGTGGCACGTGGGAGAGCCTTGTGGGGAAGCCTCGTGGGAAAGCTATGTGGGAAAGCCTCGAGGGAAAGCCACAGATCCCTTGATCCACGCGAACGGAAGCGTGACACTGCTGCTACAGCTCGGGAGGTAAGCGCACGTGCATGCCCCCACTCGAGAAAAGGACTGACTCCCTTGGGGAGACTCCAGAAGAACCCCAAGATCCATGTCGGCACTGGAGAGGAATCCTCAGGTTCCGACACTGACTCCACACAAGGTCTTAGGCCCAAGCATCGAAGGGAGAGGAATCCCGAGAGGCCCCCGAGCAACTCGCATGGGGACTTGCCTTTCCTGAGGCCACCAGAGCGGGTCCCTGAGGTCCCAGTCGTAAGTCGAGAGCACCTGGCGCAACTCGAGAAAATCCAGGAGGTTCTCCCCTCCAGGCAAGATGAGGCCCATTTCCGCTGAGGCATCTCCAGGCTAATCACACCTATCCTATAGAACTTCCAAAGGGTCCTTCAAACCCTTGCTGCAACGAAAGAAGTTCCCCGACATACCCGACTCCACTCGAGAGGAAGCACGAGAGTCCCGCCCACATCCAGAGGAGCCCCTTTACCCCCTCCTAGCTCGAGAGGTGGGATCCTTTCCCTTAGAACTCGGGAAAGAATTCCCGGCATTCCCGTCGCTTCTCAAGGGGAGGTGCTCTCCACTGGAAAGGCGAGAGCAACTCGAGGGTCGTGCCACCATTCCCAGAGTCAACCAGATGTCTCAGTCCATTCCAGGGAAACCTGTTTTCCCTGCACTGCCTCGACTTTCAAGCCGAGGTCGACTCACACCACGGTAGCACGTGGGACAGCCCTGTGGGAAAGCCTCGTGGGAAAGCCTCGAGGGAAAGCCACAGATCCCTTGATCCACGCGAAGGGAAGCTTGACACTGCTACTACAGCTCGGGAGGAAAGCGCACGTGCATCGACCCACTTGAGACGAGGACTGACTCCACTGGGGAGACTCCAGAAGTACCCCAAGATCCATGTCAGCACTGGAGAAGCATCCTCAGGTTCCGGCACCAACTCAACACAAGGTCCTAGGCCCCGACATCGACGGGAGAGGAATCCCGAGAGGCCCCCGAGCAACTCGCATGGGGACTGGCCTTTCCTGAGGCCACCAGAGCGGGTTCCTGAGGTCCCCATCGTAAGTCGAGAGCACCAGCCGCAACTCGAGAAAATCCAGGAGGTTCTCCCCTCCAGGCGAGATGAGGCCCATTTCTGCTGAGGCAAATAGGGGGTAATCACACTAAACTCTGGAACTTCCAAAGGGTCCTTCACACCCTTGCTGCAACTCAAGAAGTTCCCCGACATACCCGTCTCCACTCAAGAGGAACACGAGAGTCCCGCCCACTTCCAGAGTGGCCCCGTTTCCGCCCGCTAGCTCGAGAGGAGGGATCCTTTCCCTGCGTGGTAGGGGAAGAATTCCTAGCGTTCCCGTCACATCTCAAGAGGAGGTGCTCTCCACAGGAAAGGCGAAAGGAACTCCAGGATCAGGCCCCATTCCAGGAGTCCCCCAGATTTCTCAGTTCATTCCAGGCAAACCTGTTTTCCCTGCACTGCCTCGACTTTCAAGCCGAGGTCAACTCACACCACGGTGGCACGGGGGACAGCCTTGTGGGGAAGCCTCGTGCGAAAGCCTTGTGGGAAAGCCTCGAGGGAAAGCCACAGATCCCTTGATCCACGCGAAGGGAAGCATGGCACTGCTGCTACAGCTCGGGAGAAAAGCGCACGTGCATGCCCCCACTCGAGACGAGGACTGACTCCCATGGGGAGACTCCAGAAGTACCCCAAGATCCATGTCGACACTGGAGAGGAATCCTCAGGTTCCGGCACTGACTCCACACAATGTCTGAGGCCCCGGCTTCGATGGGAGAGGAAACCCGAGAGCCTCCCGAGAGGCCCCCGAGCAACTCGCATGGGGACTGGCCTTTCCTGAGGCCACCAGAGCGGGTCCCTGAGGTCCCCGTCGTAAGTCGAGAGCACCTGCCGAAACTCGAGAAAATCCAGGAGGTTCTCCCCTCTAGGCGAGATGAGGCCCATTTCCGCTGAGGCGTGTCCGAGGCTAATCACACCTAAACTCTGAAACTTCCAAAGGGTCCTTCACAGCCTTGCTGCAACTCAAGAAGTTCCCCGACATACCTGTCTCCACTCGAGAGGAAGCACGAGAGTCCCGGCCACATCCAGAGGAGCCCCGTTTCCATCTCCTAGCTCGAGAGGAGGGATCCTTTCCCTGCGTGTTGGGGAAAGAATTCCCCGCGTTCCCGTCGCATCTCAAGTGGAGGCGCTGTCCACAGGAAAGTCGAGAGGAACTACAGGGTCGTGCCACTATTCCCAGAGTCCCCCAGATGTCTCAGTCCATTCCAGGGAAACCTGTTTTCCCTGCACTGCCTCAACTTTCAAGCCGAGGATCTACTCACACCACGGTGGCACGTGGGACAGCCCTGTGGGAAAGCCTCGTGGGAAAGCCTCATGGGAGAGCCTCGAGGGAAAGCCACAAATCCCTTGATGCACGCGAAGGGAAGCGTGTCACTGCTGCTACATCTCGGGAGGAAAACGCACGTGCATGCCCCCACTCGAGACGAGGACTGACTCCCCTGGGTAGACTCCAGAAGTACCCCAAGATCCATGTCAACACTGGAGAGGAATCCTCAGGTTCCGGCACCGATTCCACACAAGGTCTTAGGCCCCAGCATCGACGGGAGAGGAATCCCGAGAGGCTCTCGAGAAACTCGCATGTGGACTGGCGTTTCCTGAGGCCAACATAGCGGATCCCTGAGGTCCCCGTCGTAAGTCTAGAGCACCTGCCGCAACTCGAGAAAATCCAGGAGGTTCTCCCCTCCAGGCAAGATGAGGCCCATTTCCGCTGAGGCGTCTAGAGGCTAATCACATCTAACATCTGGAACTTCCAAAGGGTCCTTCACACCCTTGCTGCAACTCAAGAAGTTCCCCGACATACCCGTCTCCACTCGAGAGGAAGCACGAAAGTCCCGCCCACATCTAGAGGAGCCCCGTTTCCGCCTCCTAGCTCGAGAGGAGGGATCCTTTCCCTGCGTGGTCGGGAAAGAATTCCCGGCGTTCCCGTCGCATCTCAAGAGGAGGCGCTCGCCACAGGAAAGGCGAGAGGAACTCCAGGGTCGTGCCACATTCCCAGAGTCCCCCAGATGTCTCAGTCCATTCCAGGGAAACCTGTTTTCCCTGCACTGCCTCGACTTTCAAGCCGAGGATCGACTCACACCCCGGTGGCACGTGGGACAGCCCTGTGGGAAAGCCTCTTGGGAATGCCACAGATCCCTTGATATACGCGAAGGGAAGCGTGAGACTGCTGCTACAGCTCGGCAGGAAAGCGCACGTGCATGCCCCCACTCGAGACGAGGAATGACTCCCTGGGGAGACTCCAGAAGTCCCCCAAGATCCATGTCAGCACTGGAGAGGAATCCTCAGGTTCCAGCACCGACTCCACACAAGATCTTAGGCCCCGGCATCGAGGGGAGAGGAATCCCGAGAGGCCCCCGAGCAACTTGCATGGGGACTGGCCTTTCCTGAGGCCACCAGATCGGGTCCCTGAGGTCCCCGTCGTAAGTCGAGAGCACCTGCCGCAACTCGAGAAAATCCAGGAGGTTCTACCCTCCAGGCGAGATGAGGCCCATTTCCGCTGAGGCGTCTCGAGGCTAATCACACCTAACCTCTGGAACTTCCAAAGGGTCCTTCACACCCTTGCTGCAACTCAAGAAGTTCCCCGACATACCCGTCTCCGCTCGAGAGGAAGCACGAGAGTCCCGCCCACATCCAGAGGAGCCCCGTTTCCGCCTCCTAGCTCGAGAGGAGGGATCCTTTCCCTGCGTGGTCGGGAAAGAATTCCCGGCGTTCCCGGCGCATCTCAAGAGGAGGCGCTCTCCACAGGAAAGGCAAGAGGAACTCGAGGGTCGTGCCACCATTCCCAGAGTCCGCCAGAAAATTCCTTGTCGGGAATTTTATTGGCCTTCCGCGTAAACCTAGCTATTCAGCCTTTTTCCTCCAGTTAATCTTCTTACTACCCTATAATTTCTTAATCTCATCTTACATTAATAAATACACAAGACTTTCCACGACAACGCCGTCCATCCATCGAATTCCCTGGATCCAGCGGGGCTGGACCCCGGCAGACTGAGATATCTGGGGGACTCTTGGAATGATGGCACGACACTGGAGTTTCTCTCGCCTTTCCTGTGGAGAGCGCCTCCTCTTGAGATGCGACGGGAACACCGGGAATTCTTTCCGGAACATACAGGGAAAGGATACCTGACCGCGAGGTACGAGGCGGAAACGGGGCTCCTCTGGATGTGGGCGGGACTCTCGTGCTTCCTCTCGAGTGGAGTCAGGTATGTTGGGGAACTTCTTGAGTTGTAGCAAGGGTGTGAAGGACCCTTTGGAAGTTCCAGGGGTTAGGTGTGATTAGCCTCGAGACGCCTGAGTGGAAAGGGGCCTCATCTCGCCTGGAGGGGAGAACCTCCTGGATTTTCTCGAGTTTCGGCAGGTGCTCTTGACTTACGACGGGGACCTCAGGGACCCGCTCTGGTGGCCTCAGGAAAGGCCAGTCCCCATGCGAGTTGCTCGGGGGCCTCTCGGGATTCCTCTCCCTTCGACGCCGGGGCCTAAGACCTTGTGTGGAGTCGGTGCCGGAACCTGAGGATTCCTCTCCAGTGCTGACATGCATCTTACGGTACTTCTGGAGTCTCCCCAGGGGAGTCAGTCCTCGTCTCGAGTGGGGGCATGCACGTTCGCTTTCCTCCTGAGCTGTAGCAGAACTGTCACGCTTCCCTTCCCTTGGATCAAGGGATCTGTGGCTTTCCCTCGAGGCTTTCCCAGGAGGCTTTCCCACGAGGCTTTCCCACAGGGCTCTCCCACGTGCCACCGTGGTGTGAGTCGATCCTCGGCTTGAAAGTCGAATCAGTGCAGGGAAAACAGGTTTCCCTGGAATTGACTGAGACATCTGGGGGACTCTGGGAATGGTGGCAAGACCCTGGAGTTCCTCTCGCCTTTCCTGTGGAGAGCGCCTCCTCTTGAGATGAGACAGGAACGCCGGGAGTTCTTTCCTGACCATGCAGGGAAAGGATCCCTCCTCTCGAGCTAGGAGGCGGAAACGGGGCTCCTCTGTATGTGGGCGGGACTCTCGTTCTTCCTCTCGAGTGGAGAGAGGTATGTCGGGGATCTTCTTGAGTTGCAGCAACGGTGTGAAGGACCCTTTGGAAGTTCCAGAGGTTAGGTGTGATTAGACTCGAGACGTCTCAGCGGAAATGGGCCTCATCTCAACTGCAGGGGAGAACCTCCTGGGTTTTCTCGAGTTTCAGCAGGTGCTCTCCAGTTACGACCGGGACTTATGTAACCCGCTCTGGTCCACTCAGGTAATGCCAGTCGACTTGCGAGTTGCTAAGGGGCCTCTCGGGATTCCTCTCCGGTCGATGACGGGGCCTAAGACCTTTTTTGGAATCGGTGCCCGAACCTGAGGTTTCCTCTCCAGTGCTGAAATGGATCTTGGGGTACTACTGGAGTCTCCACAGGGGAGTCATCTTCGTCTCCAATGGGGGCATGCACGTGCGCTTTTCTCCCGAGCATTAGGAGCAGAGTCAATTTTCCCGTTGGGTTGATCAAAGGGTTTCTTGTTTTTCCTCGAGGCTTTCCCACTTGGCTTTCCCACGAGGCTTTCCCACAGGGCTGTCCCACGTGCCACCATCGTGTGAGTCGGTCCTCCGCGTGAACGTCGAGGCAGTGCAGGGTAAACAAGTTCCTCTGGAAAGGACTGAGACATCTGGGGGACTCTTGGAATGGTGGAACGACCCTGGAGTTCCTCTCACCTTTCTTGTGGAGCGTGCCTCCTCTTGAGATGCGACAGGTACGACAGGAATTCTTTCCCGGCAAATCAGGGAAAGCATCCCTCACATTGAGCTAGGAGGGGGAAATGGGGCTCCTCTGGATGTGGGTGGTACCCTGGTGATTCCTATGTAGTGGCGACGGGTCTCTTCTGGATCTTCTTGAGTTGCAACAAGGGTGTGAAGGACCCTTTGGAAGTTCCAGAGGTTAGGTGTGATTAGCCTCGAGCCGTCTCAGTGGAAATGGGCCTCATCTCGCCTGAAGGGGAGAATCTCCTTCATTTTCTCGAGTTGTGGCAGGTGCTCTCGACTTACGACGGGGACCTCAGGGACCCGTTCTGTTGGTCTTAGGAAGACCAGTCCCCATGCGAGTTGCTAGAGGGCCTCTCGGGATTCCTCACCGGTAGATGCCGGGGCCCAAGACCTTCGGTGGAGTGGGGGCCAGAACCTGAGTATTCCTCTCCAGTGCTGACATGTTTTTGGGATACTTCTGAAGTCTCCCAAGGGGAATCAGTCCTCGTCTCGAGTGGGGGCATGCGCATGCTCTTTCCTCCCGAGCTGTAGCCGCAGTGTCATGCTTTCCCGTCGCGTGGATCAATGGATCTGTGGCTTTTCCTCTAGGCTTTTCCTAGAGGATTTCCCACGAGGCTTTCCCACAGGGCTGTTCCCCGTGCCACTGTGGTGTGAGGCGATCCTCGGCATGAAAGTTTAAGCACTCTGTAAAAACAAGATCCTCTGGAATGGACTGAGACATCTGGGGACGCTTGGAATGGTGGCACGACCATGGAGTTCCTCTCTCCCTTCCTGTGGAGAGCGCCTCCACCTGAGATGCGACGGGAATGCCGGAAGTTCTTTCCCGACCAAGCAGGGAAAGGATCCCTCATCTCTAGCTAGGAGGATGAAACGGGGCTACTCTGGATGTGGGCAGGACCCTCGTGTTTCCTCTCGAGTGGAGATGGGAATGTCGGGGAACTTCTTGAGTTGCAGCAAGGGTGTGAAAGGCCCTTTGGAAGTTCCAGAGTTTAGGTGTGATTAGCCTCGAGATGCCTCAGCGCAAATGGGTCTCATCTCGCCTGGAGGGGAGAACCTCCTGGATTTTCTCGAGTTGCGGCAGGTGCTCCCGACTTACGACGGGGACCTCAGGGACCCGCTCTGGTGGCTTCATCAAAGGCCAGTCCCCATGCCAGATGCTGGGGGGCTTCTCTTGATAACTCTCCTGTTGATGCCCGGGCCGAAAAACTTGTGTGGATTCGGGGCCGGAACCTGAGGTTTCCTCAGCAGTGCTGACATGGATATTGGGGTTCTTCTGGAGTCTCACCTGGAGAGTCAATCCTCCTCTCAAGTGAGGGCACGCACGTGTGCTTTCCTCCCGAGCTGTAGCAGCAGGGTCACGCTTCCCGTCGTGTGGATCAAGGGATCTGTGGCTTTCCCTGGAGGCTTTCCCACGAGGCTTTCTCACAGGGCTTTCCCTCGTGCCACCGTGGTGTGAGTTGATCCTCAGCGTGAAAGACGAGGCAGTGCAGGGAAAACAGGTTCCTCTGAATTGGACTGATGCTGGGAGCCAGTATGAGGACTCCCGCCCGTGATAACGTCATGAGGAAGAAAGCTGACATAGGCATGGTGTGTTCAGACTTCAGGGACCCCTCTGGAAGTTCCTATGCACGTACCCCAACAAAAATCTGCCGGCTTTTTTGCTCTGCTTTTCCACTCTTCTGACATTTTCTGGAAAAAGTCAATTCAGGGCTTTAGTCTTCTGCATTTGAAAGAGTGTTTCAATCCAAAAACCCCTCTGAATGCTTTCTAGCCTGCCTGCAGGACTCGTACAGCTGGGCATGTGATTGTTTGAGGCCTCCTTTCCCCAGGAGGCACAGGAAGCCTTAAAACATCCTAGGAATGTAGGGGCATCCGAGGAGTCAAAATCTTTATAATAGGACTGATTAAAAGTTTCATTTTTGGGGTCAATGCTTGCTGCTAAATTTTCATATCCTTTATTTTTAGATAGAGTTGGTATATTAAAAAAACAAGTAGTAGACCTGGTATTAGCAACATTAGATCTTTGAGTTAAGTACCTTCTTTGTTATAACCCACTGCACCTTTGTTCTATAGATGTAACTTTAATGCTTTAAGGAAATGCAGATTAAAGAAAAACACTTCAGAGGAAACAAAATTAACATTCATTAAGGAAGAGAGCCAAAAAGTGTTTAACAAGCCTCTTGGCCAGAAGATAATGTAAATCACCAGAGACCTTTTGTATACAAAATAATGTACAGAAAGAGTCTGGGGTGCGAACGCTACATAATTTTGTGTTACCCATTGAACTCCATGTTTTATCAAAAGTATAAAAGGCTTTATGAACAATAAAGGATGGGGCCAGTTTCTCGGACCAGTTTCTCGAACTAGTCTCTCGGCCTGGTTTCTTGGGACTCAGGCTCCCCCCGTGTCTTTTTCTCTCTTTCTTCTTCTCTCCCTTTCCTTCTCTCTGCTTTTTACTTTAACTTCAGGCTGAATCTCCACCAGGGGCGCGGAGGCTCGTCAGGTCTACTTACTTGCCTGGCTGTTAAGACCTGCACGAAAGGGAGCTTAAGGCGAGGCACCCTTAGATATTCAAGCAGGGGCTGGTGGCCCAACGTAGATGGTGAAAATTCCTTGTCTGGAATTTTATTGGTCTTCCACGTAAACCAAGCTATTCAGCCCTTTTCCTCCAGTTAATCTTCTTACTACACTATAATTTCTTAATCTAATCTTACATTAATAAATAAAAAAGACTTTCCACGACAACGCCGTCCATCCGTCGAATTCCCTGGATCCAGCGGGGCTGGACCCCGGCAGACTGAGATATCTGGGGGACTCTTGGAATGGTGGCACGACCCTGGAGTTCCTCTGCCTTTCCTGTGGAGAGCGCCTCCTAATGAGATGCGACGGGAACACCGGGAATTCTTTCCCGAACATGCAGGGAAAGGATACCTGACTTCGAGGTATGAGGCGGAAACGGGGCTCCTCTGGACGTGGGCGGTATTCTCGTGCTTCTTCTCGAGTGGAGTCAGGTATGTCGGAGAACTTCTTGAGTTGCAGCAAGGGTGTGAAGGAACCTTTGGAAGTTCCAGATGTTAGGTATGGTTAGCCTAGAGACGCGTTAGATGAAAAGGGCCTCATCTCGCCTGGAGGGGAGAACGTCCTGGATTTTCTGGAGTTGCGGCAGGTGCTCTTGACTTACTACGGGGACCTCAGGGACCCGCTCTGGTGGCCTCAGGAAAGGCCAGTCCCCATGCAAGTTGCTTGGGGGCCTCTCGAGATTCCTCTCCCGTCGATGCCGGGGCCTAAGACCCTGTGTGGAGTCGGTGCCGGAACCTGAGGTTTC
>NW_017217000.1:0-12825 GCF_001704415.2 Capra hircus | reverse complement strand
CGAGTGGGGGCATGCACGTGCCTTTCCTCCCGAGGTGGCAGCAGTGTCACGCTTCCCTTTGCGTGGATCAAGGGATCTGTGGCTTTCCCAAGAGGCTTTCCCACGAGGCTTTCCCACAGGCTGTCCCACGTGTAACCGTGGTGTGAGTCGATCCTCGGCTTGAAAGTAGAGGCAGTGCAGGGAAAACAGGTTTCCCTGGAATGGACTGAGACATCTGGGGGACTCTGGGAATGGTGGCACGACCCTGGAGTTCCTCTCGCCTTTCCTGTGGAGAGCGCCTCCTCTTGAGAAGCGACGGCAATGCCGGGAATTCTTTCCCGAACACGCAGGAAAGGATCCCTCCTCTCGAGCTAGGAGGCGGAAACGGGGCTCCTCTGGATATGGGCGGACTCTCGTGCTTCCTCTCGAGTGGAGACGGGTATGTCGGGGAACTTCTTGAGTTGCAGCAAGGGTGTGAAGGACCCTTTGGAAGTTCCAGAGTTAGTGTGATTAGCCTCGAGACGCCTCAGCGGAAATGGGCCTCATCTCGCCTGGAGGGGAGAACCTCCTGGATTTTCTCGAGTTGCGGCAGGTGCTCTCGACTTACGACGGGGACCTCAGGGACCCGCTCTGGTGGCCTCAAAAAGGCCAGTCCCTTGCGAATTGGTCGGGCCTCTCAGGATTACTCTCCGTCGATGCCGGGCCTAAGACCTTGTGTGGAGTCGGTGCCGAACCTGAGGATTCCTCTCCAGTGCTGACATGGATCTTGGGGTACTTCTGGAGTCTCCCCAGGGGAGTCAGTCCTCGTCTCGAGTGGGGGCATGCACGTGCGCTTTCCTCCGAGCTGTAGCAGCAGTGTCACGCTTCCCTTCGCGTGGATCAAGGGATCTGTGCTTTCCCTCGAGGCTTCCACGAGGCTTTCCCACGAGGCTTTCCCACAGGGCTGTCCCACGTGCCACCGTGGTGTGAGTCGATCCTCGGCTTGAAAGTCGAGGCAGTGCAGGGAAAACAGTTTCCCTGGAATGGACTGAGACATCTGGGGGACTCTGGGAATGGTGGCACGACCCTGGAGTTCCTCTCGCCTTTCCTGTGGAGAGCGCCTCCTCTTGAGATTCCACAGGAACGCCGGGAATTCTTTCCCGACCACGCAGGGAAAGGATCCCTCCTCTCGAGCTAGGAGGCGGAAACGGGGCTGGATGTGGCGGGACTCTCGTGCTTCCTTTCGAGGAAACGGGTATGTCGGGGAACTTCTTGAGTTGCAGCAAGGGTGTGAAAGGCCCTTTGGAAGTTCCAGAGTTTAGGTGTGATTAGCCTCGAGATGCCTCAGCGCAAATGGGTCTCATCTCGCCTGGAGGGGAGAACCTCCTGGATTTTCTCGAGTTGCGCCAGGTGCTCTCGACTTACGACGGGGACCTAAGGCGCCCGCTTTGGTGGCCTCAGGAAAGGCCAGTCCCCATGCGAGTTGCTCGGGAGCCTCTCCTGATGTCTCTCCCTCTCCAGTGCTGTCTTGGATCTTGACTGGCCTTTCCTGAGGCCACCAGAGCGGGTCCCTGCGGTCCCCGTCGTAAGTCGAGAGCACCTGCCGCAACTGGAGAAAATCAAGGATGTTCTCCCCTCCAGGCAAAATGAAGCCTATTTCCGCTGACACATCTCAAGGCTAAGCACACTTAAACTCTGGAACTTCCAAAGGGTCCTTCACACCCTTGCTGCAAATCAAGAAGTTCCCCGACATACCCGTCTCCACTCAAGAGGAAGCACGATAGTTCCGCCCACATCCAGAGGAGCCCCGTTTCCGCCTCATAGCTCGAGAGAGGGATCCTTTCCCTGCGAGGTCGGGAAAGAATTCCCGGCGTTCCCGTCGCATCTCAAGAGAGGCGCTCTCCACAGGAAAGGCGAGCCGAACTCCACGGACATGCCACCATTCTCCGAGTCCCCCAGATGTCTCAGTCCATTCCAGGGAAACCTGTTTCCCCGCACTGACTCGACTTTCAAGCCGAGGATCGACTCACACCACTGTGGCACGTGGGACAGCCGTGTGGCAAAGCCTCGTGGGAAAGCCTCGTGGGAAAGCCTCGAGGGAAAGCCACAGATCCCTTGATCCACGCGAAGGGAAGCACGACACTGCTGCTACAGCTGGGGAGGAAAGGCACGTGCATGCCCTCAACCGAGACGAGGACTGACTCCCCTGGGAGACTCCAGCAGTACACCAAGATCCATGTCAGCACTGGAGAGGATCCTCAGGTTACAGCACCGACCTCTACGTAAGGTCTGAGGCCCGCATCGACGGAGAGGAATCCGGAGAGGGCCCGAGAACTCGCATGGGACTGGAATTTCCTGAGGCCACTAGAGGGGTCCCTGAGTCCCCATGTAAGTCAGAGCACCTGCCGCAGCTCGAGAATATCCAGGAGTTTCTCCCCTCCAGGCGAGATGAGGCCATTTCCATTGAGGCATCTCGGGCTAATCACACCTAACCTCTAGAACTGCCAAAGGGTCCTTCACACCCTTGCTGCAACTCAAGAAGTTCCCAACATACCCGTCTCCACTCGAGAGGAAGCACGAGAGTCCCCCCACATGAGAGGAGCCCCGTTTCCACCTCATAGCTCGAAAGAAGGGATCCTTTCCTGCGTGGTCGGAAAGAATTTCCGGCATTCCCGCGCATCTCAAGAGTAGGCGCTCTCCACAGAAAAGGCGAGAGGAACTCCAGGGTCGTGCCACCATTCCCAGATTCCCTCAGATGTCTCAGTCCATTCCAGGAAACTTGTTTTCCCTGTACTGCCTCGACTTTCAAGCCGAGGATCGACTCACACCCCGTGGCACGTGGACAGCCTGTGGGAAAGCCTCGTGGAAAAGCCTCGAGGAAAGCCTTCAGGGAAAGCCACTGATACCATGATCCAATCGCCAAGAAGCGTGACACTGCTGCTACAGCTCGGGAGGAAAGCGCACGTGCATGCCCCCACTCGAGACGAGGACTGACTCCCCTGGGGAGACTTCAGAAGTACCCAAGACCATGTCAGCACTGTCAGAATCCTCAGGTTCCGGCACCGACTGCACACAAAGCTTAGGCCCCGGCATCGACGGAGAGGAATCCCGAGAGGCCCCGAGCAACTTGCATGGGACTGGCCTTTCCTGAGGCCACCAGAGCGGCTCCCTGAGGTCCCTGTCGTAAGTCGAGAGCACCTGCCGCAACTCGAGAAAATTCAGGAGGTTCTCCCTCCAGGCGAGATGAGCCCATTTCCACTGAGGCATCTCGACGCTAATCACACCTAACTCTGGAACTTGCAAAGCGTCCTTCACACCCTTGCTGCAACTCAGCAGTTCCCCGACATACCCGTCGACACTCGAGAGGAAGTACGATAGTCCGCCCACATCCAGAGGAGCCCGTTCCGCCTCCTAGCTCGAGAGGAGGGATCCTTTCCCTGCGTGGTGGGGAAAGAATTTCCGGCGTTCCCGTTGGCATCTCAGAGGAGGTGCTCTCCACAGGAAAGGCGAGAGGAAGTCCAGGGTCGTGACACCATTCCAAGAGTCCCCCAGATGTCTCAGTCCATTCCAGGGAAACTGTTTTCCCTGCACTGCCTCGACTTTCAAGCCCAGGGTCGACTTTCACCACGGTGGCACGTGGGACAGCCCTGTGGGAAAGCCTCGTGGGAAAGTCTCGTGGAAAGCCTCGAGGGAAAGCCATAGATCCCTTGATCCAGGCGAAGGGAAGCGTGACACTGCTGCTACAGCTCGGAGGAAAGCACACGTGCATGCCCCCACTCGAGACGAGGACTGACTCCCCTGGGAACTCCAGAAGTACCCAAGATCCATTCAGCACTGAGAGGAATCCTCTGGTTCTGGCACCGACTCCAAACAAGGTCTTAGGCCCCGGCATCGACGGGAGAGGAATCCTGAGAGGCCACCGTGCAACTCGCATGGGACTGGCATTCCTCAGGCCAACAGAGCGTTCCCTGTGGTCCCCGTCATAGTCGAGACCACTCCGCAACTTGAGAAAATCCAGGTGTTTGTCCCTCCCAGGAGAGATGGGCCCATTTCCGCTGGGGCGTCTCGAGGCTAATCACACCTAAGCTCTGGAATTTCCAAAGGGTCCTTCACACCCTTGCTGCAACTCAAGAAGTTCCCCCACATACCCCGTCTCCACTCGAAAGGAGGCTCGAGAGTCCCGCCCACATCCAGAGGAGCCCCCGTTTCCGTCTCATAGCTCGAGAGGAGGGATCCTTCCCAGCGTGATAGCGAAAAGAATTCTCGGGAGTCACTCTCCACAGGAAAGGCGAGAGGAACTCCCTGTCATGCCACCATTCCCAGAGTCCCCCAGATGTCTCCAGTCAATTCCAGGAAATCCTGTTTTCCCTGCACTGCCTCGACTTTCAAGCCGAGGATCAACTCACACCATGGTGGTACGTGGGACAGCCCTGTGGGAAAGCCTCGTGGGAAAGCCTCGAGGGAAAGCCACAGATCCCTTGATTCACGCGAAGGGAAGCCTGACACTGCTGCTACAGCTCGGGAGGAAACGCACGTGCATGCCCCCACTCGAGACGAGGACTGACTCACCTCGGGAGACTCCAGTAGTACCCCAAGATCCATGTCAGCACTGGAGAGGAATCCTCAGGTTCCAGCACCGACTCCGTACAAGGTCTCAGACCACGGCATCAACGGGAGAGGAATCCCGAGAGGCCATCGAACAACTCGCATGGAGACTGGCCTTTCCTCAGGACACCGGAGAGGGTCCCTGAGGTCCCCGTCATAATTCTAGAGCACCTGCCACACTCGAAAAAATCCAGGAGGTTCTCCCCTCCAGGCGAGATGAGGCCCATTTCGCTGAGGCGTCTCGAGGCTAATCACACCTAACCTCTGGAACTTCCAAAGGTTCCTTCACACCTTAGCTGCACTCAAGAAGTTACCCGACACACCCGTCTCCACTCCAGAGGAAGCCCGAAGGTCCCGGCCACATCCAGAGGAGCTCCGTTTCCGCCTCCAAGCTAAAGATGAGGGATCCTTCCCTGCTTCCTCGGATAGAATTCCCGACGTTTCCGACGCTTCTCAGAGGAGGCCCACTGCACAGGAAAGGCGAGAAGAACTCATGGGTCGTGCCACCATTCCAAGAGTCCCCCAGATATCTCAGTCCATTCCAGAGGATCCTGTTTTCCCTGCACTGCTTCGACTTTCACGCCGAGGATCGACTCACACCACGGTGGCACGTGGGAGGGCCCTGTGGGAAAGCCTCGTGGGAAAGCCTTGAGGGAAAGCCACAGATCCCTTGATCCACGCGAAGGGAAGCGTGACACTGCTGCTAACAGCACGGGAGGAAAGCGCACGTGCATGCCCCCACTCGAGACGAGGACTGACTCCCCTTGGAATCTCCAGAAGTACCCCAACATTCATGTCAGCCTTGGAGAGGAATCCTCAGATTCCGGCCCGACTCCACACAAGGTCTTAGGCCCTGCATCGACGGGAGTGGAATAGCGACAGGCCCTCTAGCAACTCGAATGGGGACTGGCCTTTCCTGAGGTCACCAGAGCGGGTCCCTGAGGTCCCCGTCGTAAGTCGAGAGCACCTGCCGCAACTCGGTAAAATCCAGGCGGTTCTCCCCTCCAGGCGAGATGAGGCCCGTTTCCCCTGAGGTGTCTCGAGGCTAATCCACACGTGACCTCTGGAACTTCCAAAGAGTCTTTCACAGTCATACTGCAACTCAAGAAGCACCCCGACATACCCGTCTCCACTCAAGAGGAAGCACGAGTGTCCCGCCACATCCAGAGGAGCTCCGTTTCTGGCTCGTAGCTCGAGATGAGCGATCCTTTCCCTGATTGGTCGGGAAAGAATTCCCGGCATTCCCATCGCATCTCAAGAGGAGGCGCTCTCCAAAGGAAAGGGGAAGGAACTGCAGGGTCGTGCCACCATTCCGAGACTCACCCAGATGTCTCAGTCCATTCCACAGAAACCTGTTTTCCCTGCACTGCCTTGGCCTTCATGCCGAGGATCGACTCACACCAACCGTCACACGTGGGACAGCCCTGTGGGAAAGCCTAGTGGGAAAGACTCGAGGGAAAGCCACAGATCCCTTGGTCCAGGCATGGGAAGCGTGACACTGCTGCTTACAGCATGGGAGGAAAGGGCACGCTCATGCCCCCACTCGAGACGAGGCCTGACTCCCTTGTGGAGACTCGAGAAGGACCACAAAATCCATGTCAGCACTGGAGAGGAATCCTCAGCTTCCGGCCCCGACTCCACACAAGGTCTTAGGCCCCGGCAACAATGGGAGAGGAATCACGAGAGGCCCCCTAAGCAACACGCATGATGACTGGCGTTTCCTGCGGCCGCCAGAGCGGGTCCCTGAAGTCCCCGTCGTAACTCGAGAGCACCTGCTGAAACTCGGGAATATCCAGGAGCCTCTCCATTCCAGGCGACATGAGGCCCATTTCTGCTGAGGCATCTCGAGACTAACCACACCTAACCTCTGGAACTTCCAAAGGGTCCTTCACACCTTGCTGCAACTCAAGAAGTTCCCCGACATACCCGTTCCTCTTCACATTCAGCCATAATGGTGGTGTCATCTGCATATCTTAGTTTATTGATATTGTCTACCGGCAATCTTGATTCCAGCTCATGTATCTTCCATCCCAGCATTTTTCATGATGTACTCTGCATAGAAGTTAAATAAACAGGGTGACAATATACAGCCTTTGCATACTCCTTTTCCTTTTTTGGAACCAGTCTGTTGTTCCATGTCCTACTCTAACTGTTGCTTCCTGACCTTCATCCAGATTTCTCAAGAGGCAGGTTAGGTGGTCTGGTATTCCCATCTCTTTCAGAATTGTGGCTAAAACAACAGTATAAGGACCTTTCCGATGTCAGCCAAGGAATTGTGTTTCCAGTCATTGAGCCACACCTGATCACTGAGCACAAATTCATGAATCTGTTCCTCAAGGGGAATGATATTCTTTTTATACAAACTTAGTTACCTGATTTATTACCTTACCTAATTGTTCCATCTGCTGTGAAATCCCACCCCCTTACTTGTGGCAAATCTGCTAACACCTGCCTCACTGTGGGAGGGGTCTCCCATAGAAAATTCATAAGGACAACAACTATGGGAACGTCAGTTACCCGTAATATGAGTAAGTCTGCCGGAGCAAGCCCATCCATGTACAGTCAGTCTCTATGATCCATTTTGAAAGTGTCTCTTCAAGAGTTTGGTTGTTTCTTTCCACCATTCCAGAACACTGGGCCTATATGCTGTATGTAATTTCCACTGATATTTAGAGCTTCACATACCTGTTAATTAACGCGGCTGCAAAGACAGGGCCATTGTCCGGATTCTATACTGGTTGGAAACCCAAGTCTGGGAATTATTTCTCAAATCAGCGAGCTACTTCGTTTTCTTTTTCAGATCAGGTAGGGAAGGCCTCTGCCCAACCGGAGAAGGTACCTACTATTCTAGTAAGTTATGATAACAGGTGACTGCCTTTGCTTCCCCGAAGACACTCGCTTTCCCTGCATCCTGAGAACTCCACGTCTCAGCCAGTTGGAAAAGCGCTTCTTGGAGGTCATTATTCAGGGCAATTTCCCCTGGAGCCCGGGGCCATAGGGAGCGCTCCACACTCCCAGGGAAAGGCAGAGCCACAGCCACACATCTGTCCCATCCCCTTTGCTCTGTAGGAGAGCTCTCGTGAGCCTAGGTCTGTCAGGAAAAATTCTTGGCTCCTATGGGGACACATTCTATGTGTGAAACTGCATCCAGGACCTAGGGGCCACAGGGCGCCTGTTTCTCTCGGGGGCAGAGGGGTGGGGGGCCTGAAGCAGTGCGGCCCAGCAACAGCTTCCACATCCATCCAATTGCTCTTTTCTTACCTCTGATAGAACTAGCTTTGTTCCAGCCTTTGGCAATTTGGAGGCAAGCGGCCCCACTTCCTCCCCAAGGAGGCATGGGACCTAATTTGAGTGGAAAGGCCCTCACGGAGCTGAACCCAGGAAGGCACCCAGTCATGTCTGACACATTCCTGCATCCTGCTTCTTCATGAGCAATACCGCTATAAGCTAGGAATGTCTTTCCAAGGCTCAGAAAGGACAGGGGAGATGCATGGTGCTGGCCTCTGGAATTTCGGTCCTCTGAGCAGACCTGGAGGTCTCCCCTTGAAGAAGCCTAACCAGTTTCTTCCAAATACAGGCTTGCAAACACACACTGGGTGGCTGCCTCTTCTTCCCTGAAGGACGATCACTTTCCCCGCTTCCTGTGAACTCTGCATCCCAGCCTGCTGGAAAAGCGCTTCTTGGAGGTCATTTTCAGGGACAATTTTCCCTGGAGCCCGGGGCTGTAGGGAGGGCCCCATGCTCGCTGTGAAAGGCAGAGTCACATCCACAGTCTGTTCTACACCTTTTGTCCTTTGGGAGAGCTCTAGTGAGCCTAGGTCTGTCAGGAAAATTCTTGGCTCCTATGGGGACACCACCCTGTGTGTTAACCTGCATATCGGACCTAGGGGCCACAGGGTGCCTGTTCCTCCTCGGGGGGGACCCTGAAGTGGTGCGGACCAGCAACAGCCTGAACATCCATCCGATTGCTCTTTTCTTCCTTCTGATAGAGCTAGCTTTGCTTCTCGCTTTGGCATTTCGGAAGCCAGGGGGAGCCCCACCGCTGTTGTCCTGGGGTCTATTGGAGGTACCGGGTCTATTGGACCCCAGCATGGCACCCGACCCCCTCAGACACACTCCCGCAGCCTCCTTCCCCATGGCAGGACTGCTCTCACCTAGGAATGTGTTTGCAAGGCCAGGAAACTGCAGGGAGACACAAGACCCTGATTCTGGCATTGAGTCTGTTTTAACAGGCCTGCAGGTCTTCTGTCTAACAAGCCAAACACTTGCTGCAAGATACAGGCCTGAAAACACACTCTTGGGCTGCCTTTCCTTCCTCCAAGGAAGAGAGTTTTCTCAGACTCCTGTGGGCTGAGAGCCACACAGGGCTGAAAAGCACTTGCTGGGAGATTCTTTTTCATTGGCCATGGCCCCTGAGGCCCTGTGCTCAGGGAGGGCTCCCTCCCTCCCAGGGAAAGTCAAAGGAAGCTCCAAACGGCTGTTCAATCATGTTTCTGAGAGAGTCATTGCCAAGGCAGGTTTATAAGAAGTTCAAGGGTCCCCAAGGAGAGAGGGGTCTAGAATTCTCAAGGAGGAAGAATGGACAAACTGTTTTCCCCCTCTACATTCCTTAGGATTATATAACAGTCATGCATCCTTCTTGAGGACGGTCTCTGGAAAAAACCTTCTGGCTAATCCTGTTATCTTAAAATGTAAATTATGGGAGTAGGTCTAGTGAGTCTTTACAACCTCCAGACATCTTTTGTTCGTTGTCATAACTTATTGGAGAGTATATAACTCCATTACCAACACTAGCAAGGGGTACGCTTTCTGCCCCTTGTGATGTCTCTGTCAGAAGCTTTCTCTATCTCCTTTATCCTTTAATAAAACTCTATTGCACAAAAGCTCTGAGCAATCAAGCCTCGTCTTGGGCCCTGGATTGAATTCTTCTCCTCCATAAGCCAAGAATCCCAGCATCTTTTCGTGGGTTCAGCAACAATATTTCATTTCCTCTGCAGGAGAGAGCTAGTGAGCTTAGGTCTGTCTGGAACATTCTTGGATCCTGTGGGGAAAATATCCTGTGCACACATCTGGATACTGGGCCTAGAGGCCAAAATTTGCATTTCTTTCCCGGGGAGCCCTAACGTGGTGTGACTTCGCAACTGCTTGAAAATCCATCCCATTGCTGTTTTCCCTCCTTCTGACAGAGCTAGCTTTGTTCCCCTGCTTTGGGATATCTCAACCGAAGGGCCGGTCCATAGGTACTCGCCTGGGGCCCATTGGATGTGCAAGGTGCCCTCGACTAGGTGACCCTAGCATGGCACTCAGCCCGCTCAGACACACTCCCGAGGCTTCTTTCTCATGGGAAGCACTTCTCCAACCTAGGAATGTGTCTGCAAATGCTTGGAAAGTGCAGTGAGACACACAGCCCTGACTCTGCAATTGAGGCCCTCAGAGCAAGCCTGCAGCTCTGATGTCTGAGAAGCAAAACACTTGCTGCAAAGAGAGGCCTGAAAACACACTCTCTGTGGATGACTTTCCTTCCTCTAAGGAAGATAGTTTTCCCAGTCTCCTGCTTCCTGAATGTCACACAGCTGGAATGCGCTTGCTTGGAGGTCGTGATTCAGTGGCAATGACCCCTGAGGCCCTTTGCCCAGGGAGAGCTCCCACACTCACAGGAAAATCAAAAGCAACTTCCAAGTGAGTCAGCTCTTCACATCAAATGGCCAAAGTATTGGAGTTTCAGGTTCAGTATTAGTCCTTCCAATGTATATTCAGACCTGATTTCCTTTTAGGATGGAGTGGTTGCGTCTCCTTGTAGTCCTAAGCGACCTTACAAGCATCTTCTCCAACACCACAGTTCAAAAGCATCCAATTTTCAGCCTGTCACTTTCTTTATAGTACATCTTTCATATCCATCCATGACATATGGAAAAACCATAGCCTTGACTGGATGGATCTTTGTTGGCAAAGCAACGTCTCGGCTTTTTAATATGCTGTCTAGTTTGGTCATCACTTTTCTTCCAAGTCATAAATATGTTTTAAGTTCATGGAGGCAGCCATCACCTGCAGTGATTTCCAAGCCCCCCAAAATAGTCTGCTGCTGTTTCCAATGTTTTCCCATCTATTTGCCATGAAGTGATGAGACTGGATGCAATGATTTTAGTTTTCTGAATGCTGAGCTTTAAGCTAACTTTTTCACTCTCCTCTTTCACTTTCATCAGGAGACTCTTTAGTTCTTATACACTTTCTGCCATAAGGGTGGTGTCGTCTGCATATCTGAGATTCTTGATATTTCTCCCAGCAATCTGGATTCCAGCGTGTGCTTCCTCCAGCCCAGTGTTTCTCATGATGTACTCTGCGTATAAGTTAAATAAGCAGGGTGACAATATACAGCCTTGACATATTCCTTTTCCTATTTAGAACCAGTCTGTTGTTCCATGTCCAGTTCGAACTGTTTCTTCCTGACCTGCATACAGGTTTCTCAAGAGACAGGTCAGGTGGTCTGGTATTCCCATCTCTTTCAGAATTTTTCCCAGTTTATTGTGATCCACACAGTCAAAGGCTTTGGCATAGTCAATAAAGCAGAAATAGATGTCTTTTTTTCTGGAACTCTCTTGCTTTTTCAATGATCCAGTGGATGTTGGCAGTTTGATCTCTGGTTTCTCTGCATTTTTTAAATCCCTCTTGAACATTTGGAAGTTCACAGTTCATGTGAACTTGGAGAATTTTGAGCATTACTTTACTAGTGTGTGAGATGAGTGCAATTGTGCAGCAGCTTGAATATTCTTTGTCATTGCCTTTCTTTGGGATTGGAATGAAAACTGACCTAATGACTAGGTGTTTTCAATTGCATATGCTGAAAGAACTGGCTGTGCAGTTTTGAAGAAAAAAAAATCATTTTAACCCATTTTCTCTGAAGTGCAAGGCATATCATGCCATCCCTGAATCATAAAGTCACCTTTTCTTTATGTAGTCATAGTTTCATGCCTAAATTATAGGCCAACTCATGCTCAAATTGACTCTGATGTCAGGGGGCAGATCAACTAATAAAAAGCTTGGATTGTCCCTCTGGAGGAAAGTGAGATCTTGGTCCCACGAGAAGAATCTGAAGGGTTAAGGAACTTGCAAGAGTGGGGAAAGCTTAGTCCATCCTACATGTACCAAAATCTTAAATAAGGCTTATTTACTTTACCGAAGTAAAAAAAACAGATGATGAAAACAATTATAAATCAATGAAAGGTAAAGAAACTCATAGTCTGTTATCAAAAATTGCATTCTAAGAAAACTTTGTGCTCTTAACCTAGAGAGGAGACTAAATTCCATCTGGTACCAGCTTACCAGAAGACAAACAAACAAACAAACAAATTATCAGTAAGCTTAAAAAAAGTATATTCCATATATCTTGAAGTAGCAGTATTTCTGCAAAGGCATCAGTGTGAAACCATAGAGGACATGGTTAAAACCTGATTAAATAGAAATTGACAATGTAATCTGGTCACTGCTGCGACTTGAAATGCTTTAATATGAAACTGGAATTATAACTGACAGCATTTGACCAGGACATATCAGATTTTCACGGATGTCACATAATTTCTAGGATATCTATATTAGGAACTGAAGGAATCTTTGAACCTAGGAAAGAAAACAACAGTCTCAAAGGCCCTTGCTGAATCATCTATCAGCAAGGAATGTCTTTGCAAGGATCGCAAAGTGAAGGAAATACACCGACCTGCCTCTGCAACTTCGGTCCTCGCAGAATCTGGAAGTCTCCCTTTGTATAAGCTAACCTGTTCCTTCCAATAAGGTTTGCAACAACAAAACAAGTGGCCGCCTATTCTTCCCCGAAGGAGGCTCTCTTTCCCCCACATCCTGCGAACTCCCTTTCCCAGCCTCCTGGAAAAAGCGCTTCTTGCAGTTCCTTTCAGAAAAATCCTATGGACGGAGAAGCCTGGTAGGCTCAGTCCGGGGGGTCGCTGAGGGTCGACACGACTGAGCGACTGCACTTTCATTTTCACTTTCATGCATTGGAGAAGGCAATGGCAACCCACTTACTGTCTTGCCTGGAGAATCCCAGGGACGGGGGAGCCTAGTGCTACCGTCCCTATGGCGTCGCACAGAGTTGAACACGACTGAAGCAACTTAACAGCAGCAGCAGCAGCAGTTCCTTTCTAGGGGCAGTTATCCCTGAGATTGGACCTGGAAAGCAGAGCCACCTCCACACACACGTCTTTCTGTCCCCTTTCCTCTGGAGGAGAGCTCTAGTGAGCCTAGGTCGTCAGG
>NW_017216999.1:0-12826 GCF_001704415.2 Capra hircus | reverse complement strand
GAATTCCCGGTGTTCGCCGCTCATCTCAAGAGGATGCGCTCTCCACAGGAAAGGCGAGAGGAACTCCAGGGTCATGCCACATTCCCAGAGTCCCCCAGATGTCTCAGTCCATTCCAGGGAAACCTGTTTTTCCTGCACTGCTCTTGACTTTCCAAGCCGAGGATCGACTCACAACCACGGTGGCACGTGGACAGAGTGGGAAAGCCCTGTGGGGAAACCTCGGGAAACCCTGGGAAAGTCCTCGAGGGAATGCCACAGATCCTTGATCCAACGCGAAGGGAAGCGTGACACTGCTGCTACAGCTCGGAGGAAAGCGCCACGTGCATGCCCCCACCTCGAGACGACGACTGACTCCCCTGGGGAGACTCCAGAAGTACCCAAGATCCATGTCAGCACTGGAGAGGAATCCTCAGGTTGTGCACCAGACTCCACTCAAGGTCTTAGGCCCCGGCATCGACGGTAGAGGAACCCGAGAGGCCCCCGAGCAACTCGCATGGGAACTGGCCTTTCCTAGGCCACCAGAGCGGGTCCCTGAGGTCCCAGTCGTAAGTCGAGAGCACCTGCCGCAACTCGAGAAAATCCAGGAGGTTCTCCCCTCCAGGCGAGATGAGGCCCCATTTCCACTGAGGCGTCTCGAGGCTAATCACACCTAACCTCTGGAACTTCCAAAGGGTCCTTCACACCCTTGCTGCAACTCAAGAAGTTCCCCGACATACCCGTCTCCACTCGAGAGGAAGCACGAGAGTCCCGCCCACATCCAGAGGAGCCCCGTTTCCGCCTCCTAGCTCGAGAGGAGGGATCCTTTCCCTGCGTGTTCGGGAAAGAATTCCCGGCGTTCCCGTCGCATCTCAAGAGCAGGCGCTCTCCACAGGAAAGGCGAGAGGAACTCCAGGGTCGTGCCACCATTCCCAGAGTCCCCCAGAATGTCTCAGTCCATTCCAGGGAAACCTGTTTTCCCTGCACTGCCTCGACATTTCAAGCCGAGGATCGACTCACACCACGGTGGCACGTGGACAGCCTGTGGGAAAGCCTCGTGGGCAAAGCCTCGTGGGAAAGCCTCGAGGGAAAGCCACAGATCCCTTGATCACACGCAAAGGAAGCGTGACACTGCTGCTACAGCTGGGAGTGAAAGCGCACGTGCATGTCCCCACTCGAGACGAGGACTGACTCCCCTGGGGAGACTCCAGCAAGTACCCCAAGATCCATGTCAGCACTGGAGCAGGAATCCTCAGTTCCGGCACCGACTCCACACAAGGTCTTAGGCCCGGACATCGACGAGACAGGGAATCCCGAGAGGCCCCCGAGCAACTCGCATGGGGACTGGCCTTTCCTGAGGCACACCAGAGCGGGTCCATGAGGTCGCCGTCGAAAGTCGAGAGCGCCTGCCGCACCTCGAAAAAATCAGGAGGTTTCTCCCCTCCAGGCGAGATGAGGCCCATTTCCGCTGAGGCATCTCGAGGCTAATCACACCTAAACTCTGGTAACTTCCAAAGGGTTCTTCACACCCTTACTGCAACTCAAGAAGTTCCCCGACATACTCGTCTCCACTCGAGAGGAAAGCACGAGAGTCCCGCCCACATCCAGAGGAGCCCCATTTGCCGCCTCTAGCTGGAGAGGAGGGATCCTTTCCCTGCGTGGTCGAGAAAGAATTCCCGGCGTTCCCGTCGCATTCTCATGGAGGAGGCGCTCTCCACAGGAAAGGCGAGAGGAACTCCAGGGTCGTGGCACCATTCCCAGAGTCCCCCAGATGTCTCAGTCCATTCCAGGGAAAGGTGTTTTCCCTGCACTGCCTCGACTTTCAAGCCGAAGGATCGACTCACACCACGGTGGCACGTGGGACAGCCCTGTGGGAAAGCCTCGTGGGAAAGCCTCGTGGGAAAGCCTCGAGGGAAAGCCACCGATCCCTTGATCCACGCGAAGTTAAGCGTGATACTGCTGCTACAGCTCGGGAGGAAAGCGCACGTGCATGCCCCCACACGGGACGAGGACTGACTCCCCTGGGGAGACTCCAGAAGTACACCAAGATCCATGTCAGCACTGGTGAGGAATCCTCAGGTTCCGGCACCGGACTCCTCACAAGACCTTAGGCCCCGGCATCGACGGGAGAGAAATCCCGAAAGGCCCCGAGCAACTCGCATGGGGACTGGCCTTTGCCTGAGGCCACCAGAGGGGGTCCTGTGGTCCCCGTCGTAAGTCGAGAGCACCTGCCGCAACTCGAGAAAATCCAGGAGGTTGTCCTCTCCAGGCGAGATGAGGCCCATTTCCGCTGAGGCGACTCGAGGCTAATCACACCTAACCTCTGGAACTTCCAAAGGGTCCTTCACACCCTTGCTGCAACTCAAGAAGTTCCCCGACATACCCGTCACCACTCAAGAGGAAGCACGAGAGTCCCGCCCACATCCAGAGGGCCCCGTTTCCGCCTCCTAGCTCGAGAGGAGGGATCCTTTCCCTGCGTGGTCGGGAAAGAATTCCCGGCATTCCCGTCGCATCTCAAGAGGAGGCGCTCTCCCACAGGAAAGGCGAGAGGAACTCCAGCGTCGTGCCACCATTCCCAGAGTCCCCCAGATGTCTCAGTCCATTTCAGGGAAACCTGTTTTCCCTGCACTGCCTCGACTTTCATGCCGAGGATCGACTCACACCACGGTGGGCACGTGGGACAGCCCTGTGGGAAAGCCTCGTGGGAAAGCCACAGATCCCTTGAACCTCGCGAAGGGAAGCGTGACACTGCTGCTACAGCTCCGGAGGAAAGCGCACGTGCATGCCCCCACTCGAGACCAGGACTGACTCCCCTGGGGAGACTCCAGAAGTACCCCAAGATCGATGTCAGCACTGGAGAGAAATCCTCAGGTTCCGGCACCGCCTCCACACGAGGTCTTATGCCGGGGTCCAGCCCCGGTGGATCCAGGGAATTCGAAGGGTGGACGGCGTTGGCGTGGAAAGACTTGTTTTATTTATTAATGTAAGATTAGATTAGGAAACTATAGTGTAGTAAGAAGATTAAGTGGAGGAAGAGGGCTGAATAGCTTGGTTTACGCGGACGGCCAATAAAATTCCAGACAAGGAATTTGCACCACCTACTTTGGGCCTCCGGCGCCCGCTTGAATATCTAAGGGTGCCTCGCCTTAAGCTCCCTTTCGTGCGGGTCTTAACAGCCAGGGCAAGTAAGTAGACCTGGCGAGCCTCCGCACTCCAGGTGGAGATTCAGCCTGAAGTTATAGTAAAGAGCAGAGAGAAGGAAAGGTAGAGAAGAAGAAAGAGAGAGAAAGACACGGGGGGAGCCAGAGTCCCAAGAAACCAGGCTGAGAGACTAGTTCGAGAAGCTGGTCCGAGAAACTGGCCCCCGGCCCCTGGCCTCCTCCTTTATTGTTCAGAAGGCCTTTTATACTTTTGATAAAACATGGAGATCAATGGATAACACAAAATTATGTAGTGTTCGCAACCCAGATTCTTTCTGTATATCATTTTGTATACAAAAGGTCTCAGGTGATTTACATTATCTTCTGGCCAAGAGGCTTGTTAACACTTTTTGGCTCTCTTCCTTAATGAATGTTAATTTTGTTTCCCCTGAAGTGTTTTTCTTTAATCTGCATCTCCTTAAAGCATTAAAGTTACATCTCTATAGAACAAAGGTGCAGTGGGTTATAACAAAGAAGGTACTTAACTCAAAGATCTAATGTTGCTAATACCAGGTCTGCTACTTGTTTTTCTATATACCAACTATATCTAAAAATAAAGGATATGAAAATTTGGCAGCAAGCATTGACCCAAAAAATGAAACTTTTAATCAGTCCTATTCTAAAGATTTTGACTCCTCGGAAGCTCCGGCATTCCTAGGATGTTTTAAGCTTCCTGTGCCTCCTGCGGTCAGGAGGCCTCAAACAATCACAAGCGCAGCTGTACGAGTCCTACAGGCAGGCTAGAAAGAAATCAGAGGGTTTTTGGATTGAAACACTCTTTCAAATGCAGAAGACTAACGGCCTGAATTGACTTTTTCCAGAAAAGGTCAGAAGAGTGAAAAAGCAGAGCATAAAAACCGGGCAGATTTTTGTTGGGGTACGTGCTTAAAAATTTCCAGAGGGATCCCTGAAGTCTGAGCACGCCTTGCATATGTCAGCTTCCTTCCTCATAACCTTATCACGGGCGGGCTTCCTCACACTGGCTCCCGGCAGATTAGGCCCCGGCATCGACGGGAGAGGAATCCCGAGAGGCCCCGAGCAACTCGCATGGGGACTGGCCTTTTCTGAGGCCCCCAGAGCGGGTCCTTGAGGTCCCCGTCGTAAGTCGAGAGCAACTGCCCTATCTCGAGAAAATCCAGGAGGTTCTCCCCTCCAGGCGTGATGAGGCCCATTTCTGCTGAGGCGTCTCGAGGCTAATCACACATAATCTCTGGAACTTCCAAACGGTGCTTCACACCCTGGCTGCAACTCAAGATGTTCACCGACATACCCGTCTCCACTCGAGAGGAAGCACGAGAGTCCCGCCCACATCCAGAGGAGCCCCGTTTCTGCCTACTAGCTCGAGAGGAGGGATCCTTTCCCTGCGTCATCGGGAAAGAAATCCCGGCGTTCCTGTCGCATCTCAAGAGGTGGCGCTCTCCACATGAAAGGCGAGAGGAACTCCAGGGCCGTGCCACCTTTCCCAGAGTCCCCCAGATGTCTCAGTCCATTCCAGGGAAACCTGTTTTCCCTGCACTGCTTCGACATTCAAGCCTAGGATCGACTCACATCACGGTGGCACGTGGGACAACCATGTGGGAAAGCCTCGTGGGAAAGCCTCGTGTGAAAGCCTCCAGGGAAAGCCACAGATCCCTTGATCCACGCGAAGGGAAGCCTGACAATGCTGCTACAGTTCGGGAGGAAATTGCACGTGCATGCCCCCACTCGAGACGAGGACTGACTCCGCTGGGGAGACTCCAGAAGTACTCCCAAGATCCATGTCAGCACTGGAGAGGAATCCTCAGGTTCCGGCACGGACTGCACACAAGGTCTTAGGCCCCGGCATCGACGGGAGAGGAATCCCGAGAGGCCCCCGTGCAACTCGCTTGGGGACTGGCCTTTCCTGAGGCCATCAGAGCAGGTCCCTGAGGTCCCCGTCGTAAGTCGAGAGCACCTGCCGCAACTCGAGTAAATCTAGGAGGTTCTCCCCTCCAGGCGAGATGAGGCCCATTTCCGCTGAGGCGTCTCGAGGTTAATCACACCTAAACTCTGGAACTTCCAAAGGGTCCTTCACACCCTTGCTGCATCTCAAGAAGTTCCCCGATATACCCGTCTCCACTCGAGAGGAATCAGGAGAGTCCCTCCCTCATCCAGAGGTGCGCCGTTTCCGCCTCCTAGCTCGAGAGGAGGGATCCTTTCCCTGCAGGGTTGGGAACGAATTTCCGGCGTTCCCGTTGCATCTCTAGAGGAGGCGCTCTCCACAGGAAAGGCGAGAGGAACTCCAGGGTCGTTCCCCCATTCCCAGAGTCCCCCAGATTTCTCAGTCCATTCCAGGGAAAACTGTTTTCCCTGCACTGCCTCGACTTTCAAGCCGAGGATCGACTCACACCACGGTGGCACGTGGGACAGCCCTGTGGGAAAGCATCGTGGAAAAGCCTCCTGGGAAAGCCTCGAGGGAAAGCCACAGATCCCTTGATCCAGGCGAAGGGAAGCGTGACACTGCTGCTACAGCTCGGGAGGAAAGCGCACGTGCATGCCACCACTTAGAGAAGGACTGACTCCCCTGGGGAGACTTCAGAAGTACCCCAAGATCCATGTCAGCAATGGAGAGGAATTCTCAGGTTTTGCCACAGACTCCACATAAGATCTTAGGCCCCGGCTTCGACGGGAGAGGAAACCCGAGAGGCCCCCGAGCAACTCGCATGGGGACTGGCCTTTCGTGAGACCACCAGAGCGGGTCCCTGAGGTCCCTGTCGTAAGTCGAGAGCACCTGCCGCAACTCGAGAAAATCCACGAGGTCCTCCCCTCCAGGCGAGGTGAGCCCCATTTCGCTGAGGCGTCTCGAGGCTAATCACACCTAACCTCTGGAACTTCCAAAGGGTCCTTCACACCCTTGCTGCAACTCAAGAAGTTCCCCGACATACCCGTCTCCACTCGAGAGGAAGCACGTGAGTCCCGCCCACATCCAGAGGAGCCCCGTTTCAGCCCCCTAGCTCTAGAGGAGGGATCCTTTCCCTGCGTGGTCGGGAAAGAATTCCCGGCGTTCTCGTCGCATCTCAAGAGGAGGCGCTCTCCACAGGAAAGGCGAGAGGAACTCCAGGGTCGTGCCACCATTCCCAGAGTCCCCCAGATGTCTCAGTACATTCCAGGGAAACCTATTTTCCCTGCACTACCTCGACTCTCAAGCCGAGGATCGACTCACAACACCGTGGAACGTGGGACAGCCCTGTGGGAAAGCCTCGTGGGAAAGCCTTGCTGGAAAGCATCGTGGGAAAGCCTCGAGGGAAAGCCACTGATACCTTGATCCACACGACTGGAGCATGACACTGCTGCTACAGCTAGGGAGGAAAGCGCAGGTGCATGCCCCCACTCGAGACGAGGACTAACTCCCCTGGGAAGACTCCAGAAGTACCCCAAGATCCATGTCAGCACTGCACAGGAAACCTCAGATTCCGGCACCGACTCCACACAAGGTCTTAGGCCCCGACATCGACTGGAGAGGAATCCCGAGAGGCCCCGAGCAACTCGCATGGGGACTGGCCTTTTCTGAGGCCCCCAGAGCGGGTCCTTGAGGTCCCCGTCGTAAGTCGAGAGCAACTGCCCTATCTCGAGAAAATCCAGGAGGTTCTCCCCTCCAGGCGAGATGAGGCCCATTTCTGCTGAGGCGTCTCGAGGCTAATCACACCTAATCTCTGGAACTTCCAAACGGTGCTTCACACCCTGGCTGCAACTCAAGATGTTCCCCGACATACCGTCTCCATTCGAGAGGAAGCACGAGAGTCCGCCCACATCCAGAGGAGCCCCGTTTCTGCCTACTAGCTCGAGAGAAGGGATCCTTTCCTTGCGTGTTCGGTAAAAAATTCTCGGTGTTCCCGTCGCAACTCAAGAGGAGGCCCTCTCCACAGGAAAGGCGAGAGGAACTCCAGGGTCGTGCCACCATTCCCAGAGACCCCCAGATGTCTCAGTCCATTCCAGGGAAACCTGTTTCCCTGCACTGCCTCGACTTTCATGCCGAGGAACGACTCACACCACGGTGGCACGTGGTACAAACCTGTGGGAAGCCTCGTGGGAAAGCCTCGAGGGATACCCACAGATCCCTTTATCCACGGGAAGGGAAGCGTGAATCTGCTGCTTCAGCTCGGGAGGAAAGAGCACGTGCATGCCCCCACTCGAGACGACGAAAGACTCCCATGGGGAGACTCCAGAAGTAGCCCAAGATCCATGTCAGCACTGGAGAAGAATCCTCAGGTTCCGGCACCGAATCCACACAAGGTCTTAGGCCCGGCATCCGACGGGAGAGGAATCCCGAGAGCCCCCCGAGCAACTCGCAGGCGGACTGCCCTTTCCTGAGGCCACCAGCGCGGGTCCCTGAGGTCCCCATCGTAAGTCGAGAGCACCTGCCGCAACTCGAGAAAATCCAGGAGGTTTTCCCCTCCAGGCGAGATGATGCCCATTTCCGCTGAGGCGTCTCGAGGATAATCACACCTAACCTCTGGAACTTCCAAAGGGTCATTCACACCCTTGCTGCAACTCAAGAAGTTCCCCGACATACCCGTCTCCACTTGAGAGGAAGCAGGAGAGTCCCGCTCACATCCAGAGGAGCCCCGTTTCCGCCTCCTAGCTCGAGAGGAGGGATCCTTTCCTTACGTGGTCGAGAAAGATTTCCCGGCGTTCCCGACGCAACTCAAGAGGTCGGGCTCTCCAGAGGAAAGGCGAGAGGAACTCGATGGTCGTGCCACCAATCCCAGAGTCCTTCAGATGTCTCAGTCCATTCCAGGGAGACCTGTTTACCCTGCACTGCCTCGACTTTCAAGCCGAGGATCGACTAACACCACGGTGGCACGTGGGACAGCCCTGTGGGAAAGCCTCGTGGGAAAGCCTTGTTGGAAAGCCTCGTGGGAAAGCCTCGAGGGAAAGCCACTGATCCCTTGATCCACGCGACTGGAGCATGACACTGCTGTTACAGCTAGGGAGGAAAGCGCAGGTGCATGCCCCCACTCGAGACGAGGACTGACTCCCCTGGGGAGACTCCAGAAGTACCCCAAGATCCATGTCAGCACTGCAGAGGAAACCTCAGGTTCCGGTACCGACTCCACACAAGGTCTTAGGCCCCGGCATCAAGGGGAAAAGAATCCCGAGAGGCCCTGAGCAACTCGCATGCGGAATGGCCTTTTCTGAGGCCCGCAGAGCGGGTCGTTGAGGTTCCCGTCGTAAGTCGAGAGCAACTGCCCTATCTCAAGAAAATACAGGAGGTTCTCCCCTCCAGGCGAGATGAGGCCCATTTCTGCTGAGGCGTTTCCAGGCTAATCACACCTAATCTCTGGAACTTCCAAACGGTGCTTCACACCCTGGCTGCAACTCAAGATGTTCACCGACATACCGTCTCCACTCGAGAGGAAGCACGAGAGTCCCGCCCACATCCAGTGGAGCCCCGTTTCTGCCTACTAGCTCGAGAGGAGGGATCCTTTCCCTGCGTCATCGGGAAAGAAATCCCGGCGTTCCCGTCGCATCTCAAGAGGAGGCGCGCTCCACAGGAAAGGCGAGAGGAACTCCAGGGTCGTGCCACCTTCCCAGAGTCCCCCAGATGTCTCAGTCGATTCCAGGGAAACCTGTTTTCCATGCACTGCCTCGACATTCAAGCCGAGGATCGACTCACATCACGGTGGAACGTGGTACAACCATGTGGGAAAGCCTCGTGGGAAAGCCTCGTGTGAAAGCCTCCAGGGAAAGCCACAGATCCCTTGATCCACGCGAAGGGAAGCGTGACAATGCTGCTACAGTTCGGGAGGAAATTGCACGTGCATGCCCCCACTCGAGACGAGGACTGACTCCCCTGGGGAGACTCCAGAAGTACCCCAAGATCCATGTCAGCACTGGAGAGGAATCCTCAGGTTCCGGCACCGACTCCTCTCAAGACCTTAGGCCCCGGCATTGAAGGGAGAGGAATCCCGAGAGGCCCACGAGCAACTCGCATGGGGACTGGCCTTTCCTGAGGCCATCAGAGCGGGTCCCTGAGGTCCCCCTTGTAAGTCGAGAAGCAACTGCCGCAACTCGAGATAATCCAGGAGGTTCTCCCCTCCAGGCGAGATGAGGCCCATTTCCACAGAGGCGTCTCGAGGCTAATCACACGTAACCTCTGGAACTTCCAAGGGTCTTTCACACCCTTGCTGCAACTCAAGAAGTTCCCCGACATACCCGTCTCCACTCGAGAGGAAGCACGAGAGTCCCGCCCACTTCCAGAGGAGCCCCGTTTCCGCGTCCTAGCTCGAGAGGAGGGATCCTTTCCCTGCGATGTTGGGAAAGAATTCTCGGCGTTCCCGTCGCATCTCAAGAGGAACCGCTCTCCACAGGAAATGCGAGAGGAATTCCAGGGTCGTGCCACATTCCCAGAGTCCCCCAGATGTCTCAGTCCATTCAAGGGAAACCTGTTTTCCCTGCACAGCCTCGACCTTCAAGCCGAGGATTGACTCACACCACGGTGGCACGTGGGACAGCCCTGTGGGAAAGCCTCGTGGGAAAGCCTCGTGAGAAATCCTCGTGGGAAAGCCTCGAGGGAAAGCCACAGATCCCTTGATTCACGCGAAGGGAAGCGTGACACTGCTGCTACAGCTCGGGAGGAAATAGCACGTGCATGCCCCCACTCGGGACGAGGACTGACTCCCCTGCGGAGACTCCAGAAGTACCCCAAGGTCCATGTCAGCACTGGAGAGGAATCCTCAGCTTCCGGCACCAACTCCATACAAGGTCTTAGGCCTCCGGCATCGACGGGAGAGAAATCCCGAAAGGCTCCCGAGCAACTCGCATGGGGACTGGCCTTTCCTGAGGCCACCAGAGGGTGTCCCTGTGGTCCCCGTCGTAAGTCGAGAGCACCTGCCGCAACTCGAGAAAATCCAGGAGGTTGTCCCCTCCAGGCGAGATGAGGCCCATTTCCGCTGAGGAGAATGGAAGCTAATCACACCTAATCTCTGGAAATTCCAAAGGGTCCTTCACAGCCTTGCTGCAACTCAAGAAGTTCCCCGACATACCCGTCTCCACACAAGAGGAAGCACGAGAGTCCCTGCCCACATCCAGAGGGCCCCGTTTCTGCCTCCTAGCTCGAGAGGAGGGATCCTTTCCTTTCGTGGTCGGCAAAGAATTCCCGGCGTTCCCGTCGCATCTCACGAGGAGGCGCTCTCCACAGGAAAGGCGAGAGGAACTCCAGGGTCGTGCCACCATTCCCAGAGTCCCCAAGATGTCTCAGTGCTTTCCAGGGAAACCTGTTTTCCCTGCACTGCCTCGACATTCAAGCCGTGGATCGACTCACATCACGGTGGCACGTGGGACAACCATGTGGGAAAGCCTCGTGGGAAAGCCTCGTGTGAAAGCCTCCAGGGAAAGCCATAGATCCCTTGATCCACGCGAAGGGAAGCGTGACACTGCTGCTACAGCTGGGGAGGAAAGCGCACGTGCATGCCCCCACTCGAGACGGGGACTGACTCCCCTGGGGAGACTCCAGAATTTCACTAAAATCCATGTCTGCACTGGAGAGGAAACCTCAGGTTCCAGCACCGACTCCACACAAGGTCTTAGGCCCCGGCATCGAAGGGAGAGGAATCCCGAGAGAACCCCGAGCAACTCGCAAGGGGACTGGCCTTTCCTGATGCCACCAGAGCGGGTCCCTGAGTTCCCCGTCGTCAATCGAGAGCACCTGTCACAACTTGAGAAAATCCTGGAGGTTCTACCCTCCAGGCCAGATGAGGCCCGTTTCCGCTGAGGCGTCTGGAGGCTAATACACCTGGCCTCTGGAAATTCCTACGGGTCCTTCACACACTTGCTGCAACTCAAGAAGTTCCCCGACATAACCGTCTCCCCTCAAGAGGAAGAACGAGAGTCCCGCCCACATCCAGAGGAGCCCCGTTTCCGCCTCATAGCTTGAGAGCAGGGATCCCTTCAATGCGTGGTCAGGAAAGAATTCCCTGTGTTACCGTTGGCATCTCAAGAGGAGGCGCTCTCCACAGGAAAGGCGAGAGGAACTCCAGGGTCGTGCCACCATTCCCAGAGTCCCCCAGATGTCTCCGTCCATTGCCAGGGAAACCTGTTTTCCCTTCACTGCCTCGACTTTCAAGCCGAGCTTCGACTCACACCACCGTGACACGTGGGAGAGCCCTGTGGGAAAGCCTCCTGGGAAAGCCTCGTGGGAAAGCCTCGAGGGAAAGCCACAGATCCCTTGATCCTCGCAAAGGGAAGCTCAACACTGCTGCTGCAGCTCGGAGGAAAGCGCACGTGCATGCCCCCACTCGAGACGCAGGACTGACTCCCCGGGGAGACTCCAGAAGTACCCCCAAGATCCATGTCAGCACTGGAGAGGAATCCTCAGGTTCCGGCACTGACTCCACACAAGGTCTTATGCTCCGCATCGACGGGAAAGTAATCCCTAGAGGCCCCCGAGCAACTCGCAAGGGGACCGGCTTTTCGATAGGCCACCAGAGCGGGTCCCTGAGTTCCCCGTCATAAGTCGAGAGCACCTGCCACAACTCGAGAAAATCCAGGAGGTTCTCCCCTCCATGCGAGATGAGGCCCATTTCCGCTGAGGCGTCTCGAGGCTAATCACACCTAACCTCTGGAAACTTCCAAAGGGTCCTTCACGTCCTTGCTGCAACTCAAGAAGTTCCCCGACATACCCTGTCTCCACTCGAGAGGAAGCACGAGAATCCCGCCCCACATCCAGAGGAGCCCCGTTTCCGCTCTCCTAGCTCCGAGAGGAGGATCCTTTCCCCTGCGTTTGTCGGGAAAGAATTCCCGGCGTTCCCATAGCGTCTCAAGAGGAGCGCTCTCCACAGGGAAAGGCGAGAGGAACTCCAGGGTCGGTGCACCAATCCCAGAGTCCCCCACATGTCTCAGTCCATTCCACGGAAACCTGTTTTCCCTGCATCTGCCTTGGCTTTCAAGCCGAGGATCGATCTCACACCACGGTGGCACCTGGGACAGCCGTTGGGAAAGCCTCGTGGGGAAAGCCTCGTGGGAAAGCCTCGAGGGAAAGCCACAGATCCCTTGACTCACACAGAAGGGAAGCGTGATCACTTCATGCTACAGCTCGGGAGGTAAAGCGCACTGTGCATGCCGCCACTCGAGACGAGGACTGACTCCCTGGGGAGACTCCAGAAGTACCCCAAGATCCATAGTCAGCACATGGAGAGGAATCCTCAGGTTCCGGCACCGACTCCACACAAGGTCTTAGGCCCGGCATCGACGGGAGAAAATCCCGAGAGGCTCCCGAGCAACTCGCAAGGGGACTGGCCTTTCCTGAGGCCACCAGAGCGGTCCCTGAGGTCCCCGTCGTAAGTCGAGAGCACCTGCCGCAACTCGAGAAAATCCAGGAGGTTCTCCCCTCCAGGCGAGATGAGGCCCATTTCGCTGAGGCGTCTCGAGGCTATTCACACCTAAACTCTGGAACTTCCAGAGGGTCCTTCACACCCTTGCTGCAACTCAAGAAGTGCCCGACATACCGTCTCCACTCGAGAGGAAGCACTAGAGTTCCGCCCACATCCAGAGGAGCCCCGTTTCCGCCTCCTAGCTCGAGAGGAGGGATCCTTTCCCTGCGTGGTCGGGAAAGAATTCCCGCGTTCCCCGTCGCATCTCAAGAGGAGGCGCTCTCCACAGGAAAGGCGAGAGGAACTCCAGGGTCGTGCCAC
>NW_017216998.1:0-12829 GCF_001704415.2 Capra hircus | reverse complement strand
GTGAGTTCACTTTCTCTAGTGTCACAGGTGCACACTTTATTGATTTCATCAGGTTTCTGTCTCCGGTGACTTCACGTTCCCGAGTGTCAGAGGTGCACAGTTTGGTGTTTTCGTCTGGGCTTCATTGAGCCGTGAGTTCACTTTCCTGATGGCAGAGGTGCACAGTTTCTTGATTTGATCAGGGTTCCATTCATTAGTGAGTTCACTTTCCCGAGTGTGAGAGGTTCACAGTTTATTTTTTCATCACGGTTTGATTCAGCTGTGAGTTCACTTTCCCGAGTGTGAGAGGTGCACAGTTCATTGTTTCATCAGAGTTTCATTCTCCGGCGAGTTCACTCTCCGGACTGTCAGAGGTGCACAGTTTATTGTTTCATCCCGGTTTCTTTTTCCGTGAGTTCACTTACCCGATTTTCCGAGGTGCACAGTATATTGATTTCATCAGGGTTTCATTCAGCAGTGAGTTCACTTTCCCCAGCGTCAGAGGTGCACACCTGATTGATTCCATGAGCGATTCATTGAGCAGTGAGTTCACTTTCCCGCGTGTCCGAGGTGCACAGTTGATTGATTTCTTCAGGGTGTCATCCAGCACTGACTTCACTTTCCCGAGTGTCGGAGGTGTACGGTTTATTGATTCTTAAGGGTTTCATTCTCCGGTGAGTTCACTTTCCTGAGTGTTAGAGGTGCACAGTTTATTGATTCTTCAGTGTTTCATTGAGCAGTGAGTTCACTTTCCCGAGTGTTAGAGGTGCACAGTTGATTGATTCCATCATGGTTCCATGGAGCTGTGAGTTCTCTTTCCCGCGTGTCAGACGTGCACACTTTATTGATTCCTTCAGGGTTTCTTTCAGCAGTGAGTTCACTTTCCCGCGTGTTAGAGTTACACAGTTTACTGATTTCATCTCTGTTTCATTCAGCAGTGAGTTCACTTTCCGGAGTGTCAGAGGTGCACAGCTTATTGATTTCTTCAGGGTGACATTCTCCGGTGAGTTCCCTTTCCCGAGCGTCAGAGGTGCACAGTTTATTGATTCCATCAGGGTTCGATCCGGCAGTGAGTTCACATACCCGAGTGTCAGAGGTGCACAGTTTATCGTTTTCATCAGGGTTTCATTCAAGAGTGAGTTCAGTTTCCTGCGTGTCAGAGTTGCACAGTTTGTTGATTTCCGCAGTTGTCTTTCTCCGGTGAGTTCACTTTCCCGATTGTCAGAGGTGCACAGTTTCATTCAGAGGTGAGTTCACATTCCCGAGTGTCAGAGGTGCACAGTTTATCGTTTTCATCCGGGTTTCTTTCAGCAGTGAGTTCACTTTCTCCAGTGTCAGAGGTGCACAATTTATTGATTTCACTCGAGGTTTCCTTCAGCAGTGAGTTCACTTTCCCGAGTGTCGGAGGTGCACAGTTTACTGGTTCCAATACAGTTTCATTTAGCAGTGAGTTCACTTTCTCTAGTGTCACAGGTGCACACTTTATTGATTTCATCAGGGTTTCTGTCTCCGGTGGTGACTTCACATTCCCGAGTGTCAGAGGTGCACAGTTTGGTGTTTTCGTCTGGGCTTCATTGAGCCGTGAGTTCACTTTCCTGATGGCAGAGGTGCACAGTTTCTTGATTTCATCAGGGTTCCATTCATTAGTGAGTTCACTTTCCCGAGTGTGAGAGGTTCACAGTTTATTTTTTCATCACGGTTTGATTCAGCTGTGAGTTCACTTTCCCGAGTGTGAGAGGTGCACAGTTCATTGTTTCATCAGAGTTTCATTCTCCGGCGAGTTCACTCTCCGGACTGTCAGAGGTGCACAGTTTATTGTTTCTTCCCGGTTTCTTTTTCCGGTGAGTTCACTTACCCGATTTTCCGAGGTGCACCGTATGTTGATTTCATCAGGGTTTCATTCAGCAGTGAGTTCACTTTCCCAAGTGTCAGCGTTGCACAGTTTATTGATTTCATTCAGGGTTTCATTCAGCAGTGAGTTCACTTTCCCAAGTGTCAGCGTTGCAGTTTATTGATTTCATTCAGGGTTTCGTTCAGCAGTGAGTTCACTATCCCGAGTGTGAGAGGTGTACAGTTTATTGTTTCCTCACGGTTTCATTCAGGTGTGAGTTCACTTTCCCCAGCGTCAGAGGTGCACACCTGATTGATTCCATGAGCGATTCATTGAGCAGTGAGTTCACTTTCCCGCGTGTCCGAGTGTGCACAGTTGATTGATTTCTTCAGGGTGTCATCCAGCACTGACTTCACTTTTCCCGAGTGTCGGAGGTGTACGGTTTATTGATTCTTAAGGGTTTCATTCTCCGGTGAGTTCACTATCCTGAGTGTTAGAGGTGCACAGTTTATTGATTCTTCAGTGTTTCATTGAGCAGTGAGTTCACTTTCCCGAGTGTTAGAGGTGCCACAGTTGATTGATTCCATCATGGTTCCATGGAGCTGTGAGTTCTCTTTCCCGCGTGTCAGACGTGCACACTTTATTGATTCCTTCAGGGTTTCTTTCAGCAGTGAGTTCACTTTCCTGCGTGTCAGAGTTGCACAGTTTGTTGATTTCCGCAGTTGTCTTTCTCTGGTGAGTTCACTTTCCCGATTGTCAGAGGTGCACAGTTTCATTCAGAGGTGAGTTCACATTCCCGAGTGTCAGAGGTGCACAGTTTATCGTTTTCATCCGGGTTTCTTTCAGCAGTGAGTTCACTTTCTCCAGTGTCAGAGGTGCACAATTTATTGATTTCACTCGAGGTTTCCTTCAGCAGTGAGTTCACTTTCCGAGTGTCGGAGGTGCACAGTTTACTGGTTCCAATACAGTTTCATTTAGCAGTGAGTTCACTTTCTCTAGTGTCACAGGGTGCACACTTTATTGATTTCATCAGGGTTTCTGTCTCCGGTGACTTCACGTTCCCGAGTGTCAGAGGTGCACAGTTTGGTGTTTTCGTCTGGGCTTCATTGAGCCGTGAGTTCACTTTCCTGATGGCAGAGGTGCACAGTTTCTTGATTTGATCAGGGTTCCATTCATTAGTGAGTTCACTTTCCCGAGTGTGAGAGGTTCACAGTTTATTTTTTCATCACGGTTTGATTCAGCTGTGAGTTCACTTTCCCGAGTGTGAGAGGTGCACAGTTCATTTGTTTCATCAGAGTTTCATTCTCCGGCGAGTTCACTCTCCGAGTGTCAGAGGTGCACAGTTTATTGTTTCATCCCGGTTTCTTTTTCCGGTGAGTTCACTTACCCGATTTTCCGAGGTGCACCGTATGTTGATTTCATCAGGGTTTCATTCAGCAGTGAGTTCACTTTCCCAAGTGTCAGCGTTGCACAGTTTATTGATTTCATTCAGGGTTTCATTCAGCAGTGAGTTCACTTTCCCCAGCGTCAGAGGTGCACACCTGATTGATTCCATGAGCGATTCATTGAGCAGTGAGTTCACTTTCCCGCGTGTCCGAGGTGCACAGTTGATTGATTTCTTCAGGGTGTCATCCAGCACTGACTTCACTTTCCCGGAGTGTCGGAGGGTGGTACGGTTTATTGATTCTTAAGGGGTTTCATTCTCCGGTGAGTTCACTTACCTGAGTGTTAGAGGTGCACAGTTTATTGATTCTTCAGTGTTTCATTGAGCAGTGAGTTCACTTTCCCGAGTGTTAGAGGTGCACAGTTGATTGATTCCATCATGGTTCCATGGAGCTGTGAGTTCTCTTTCCCGCGTGTCAGACGTGCACACTTTATTGATTCCTTCAGGGTTTCTTTCAGCAGTGAGTTCACTTTCCCGCGTGTTAGAGTTACACAGTTTACTGATTTCATCTCTGTTTCATTCAGCAGTGAGTTCACTTTCCGGAGTGTCAGAGGTGCACAGCTTATTGATTTCTTCAGGGTGACATTCTCCGGTGAGTTCCCTTTCCCGAGCGTCAGAGGTGCACAGTTTATTGATTCCATCAGGGTTCGATCCGGCAGTGAGTTCACATACCCGAGTGTCAGAGGTGCACAGTTTATCGTTTTCATCAGGGTTTCATTCAAGAGTGAGTTCAGTTTCCTGCGTGTCAGAGTTGCACAGTTTGTTGATTTCCGCAGTTGTCTTTCTCCGGTGAGTTCACTTTCCCGATTGTCAGAGGTGCACAGTTCATTCAGAGGTGAGTTCACATTCCCGAGTGTCAGAGGTGCACAGTTTATCGTTTTCATCCGGGTTTCTTTCAGCAGTGAGTTCACTTTCTCCAGTGTCAGAGGTGCACAATTTATTGATTTCACTCGAGGTTTCCTTCAGCAGTGAGTTCACTTTCCCGAGTGTCGGAGGTGCACAGTTTACTGGTTCCAATACAGTTTCATTTAGCAGTGAGTTCACTTTCTCTAGTGTCACAGGTGCACACTTTATTGATTTCATCAGGGTTTCTGTCTCCGGTGGTGACTTCACATTCCCGAGTGTCAGAGGTGCACAGTTTGGTGTTTTCGTCTGGGCTTCATTGAGCCGTGAGTTCACTTTCCTGATGGCAGAGGTGCACAGTTTCTTGATTTCATCAGGGTTCCATTCATTAGTGAGTTCACTTTCCCGAGTGTGAGAGGTTCACAGTTTATTTTTTCATCACGGTTTGATTCAGCTGTGAGTTCACTTTCCCGAGTGTGAGAGGTGCACAGTTCATTGTTTCATCAGAGTTTCATTCTCCGGCGAGTTCACTCTCCGGACTGTCAGAGGTGCACAGTTTATTGTTTCTCCCGGTTTCTTTTTCCGGTGAGTTCACTTACCCGATTTTCCGAGGTGCACCGTATGTTGATTTCATCAGGGTTTCATTCAGCAGTGAGTTCACTTTCCCAAGTGTCAGCGTTGCACAGTTTATTGATTTCATTCAGGGTTTCATTCAGCAGTGAGTTCACTTTCCAAGTGTCAGCGTTGCAGTTTATTGATTTCATTCAGGGTTTCGTTCAGCAGTGAGTTCACTATCCGAGTGTGAGAGGTGTACAGTTTATTGTTTCCTCACGGTTTCATTCAGGTGTGAGTTCACTTTCCCCAGCGTCAGAGGTGCACACCTGATTGATTCCATGAGCGATTCATTGAGCAGTGAGTTCACTTTCCCGCGTGTCCGAGGTGCACAGTTGATTGATTTCTTCAGGGTGTCATCCAGCACTGACTTCACTTTCCCGAGTGTCGGAGGTGTACGGTTTATTGATTCTTAAGGGTTTCATTCTCCGGTGAGTTCACTATCCTGAGTGTTAGAGGTGCACAGTTTATTGATTCTTCAGTGTTTCATTGAGCAGTGAGTTCACTTTCCCGAGTGTTAGAGGTGCACAGTTGATTGATTCCATCATGGTTCCATGGAGCTGTGAGTTCTCTTTCCCGCGTGTCAGACGTGCACACTTTATTGATTCCTTCAGGGTTTCTTTCAGCAGTGAGTTCACTTTCCTGCGTGTCAGAGTTGCACAGTTTGTTGATTTCCGCAGTTGTCTTTCTCTGGTGAGTTCACTTTCCCGATTGTCAGAGGTGCACAGTTTCATTCAGAGGTGAGTTCACATTCCCGAGTGTCAGAGGTGCACAGTTTATCGTTTTCATCCGGGTTTCTTTCAGCAGTGAGTTCACTTTCTCCAGTGTCAGAGGTGCACAATTTATTGATTTCACTCGAGGTTTCCTTCAGCAGTGAGTTCACTTTCCCGAGTGTCGGAGGTGCACAGTTTACTGGTTCCAATACAGTTTCATTTAGCAGTGAGTTCACTTTCTCTAGTGTCACAGGTGCACACTTTATTGATTTCATCAGGGTTTCTGTCTCCGGTGACTTCACGTTCCCGAGTGTCAGAGGTGCACAGTTTGGTGTTTTCGTCTGGGCTTCATTGAGCCGTGAGTTCACTTTCCTGATGGCAGAGGTGCACAGTTTCTTGATTTGATCAGGGTTCCATTCATTAGTGAGTTCACTTTCCCGAGTGTGAGAGGTTCACAGTTTATTTTTTCATCACGGTTTGATTCAGCTGTGAGTTCACTTTCCCGAGTGTGAGAGGTGCACAGTTCATTGTTTCATCAGAGTTTCATTCTCCGGCGAGTTCACTCTCCGGAGTGTCAGAGGTGCACAGTTTATTGTTTCATCCCGGTTTCTTTTTCCGGTGAGTTCACTTCCCGATTTTACACCGTATGTTGATTTCATCAGGGTTTCATTCAGAGGTGTGTCAGCGTGCACAGTTTATTGATTTCATCAGGGTTTCATTCAGCAGTGAGTTCACTTTCCCAGTGTCAGCACACTTATTGATTTCATCTTATTCAGCAGTGAGTTCACTTTCCGCGTGTTAGAGTTACACAGTTTACTGATTTCATCTCTGTTTCATTCAGCAGTGAGTTCACTTTCCGAGTGTCAGAGGTGCACAGCTTATTGATTTCTTCAGGGTGACATTCTCCGGTGAGTTCCCTTTCCCGAGCGTCAGAGGTGCACAGTTTATTGATTCCATCAGGGTTCGATGAGGCAGTGAGTTCACATACCCGAGTGTCAGAGGTGCACAGTTTATCGTTTTCATCAGGGTTTCATTCAAGAGTGAGTTCTTTCCTGCGTGTCAGAGTTGCACAGTTTGTTGATTTCCGCAGTTGTCTTTCTCCGGTGAGTTCACTTTCCCGATTGTCAGAGGTGCACAGTTTCATTCAGAGGTGAGTTCACATTCCGAGTGTCAGAGGTGCACAGTTTATCGTTTTCATCCGGGTTTCTTTCAGCAGTGAGTTCACTTTCTCCAGTGTCAGAGGTGCACAATTTATTGATTTCACTCGAGGTTTCCTTCAGCAGTGAGTTCACTTTCCCGAGTGTCGGAGGTGCACAGTTTACTGGTTCCAATACAGTTTCATTTAGCAGTGAGTTCACTTTCTCTAGTGTCACAGGTGCACACTTTATTGATTTCATCAGGGTTTCTGTCTCCGGTGACTTCACGTTCCCGAGTGTCAGAGGTGCACAGTTTGGTGTTTTCGTCTGGGCTTCATTGAGCCGTGAGTTCACTTTCCTGATGGCAGAGGTGCACAGTTTCTTGATTTCATCAGGGTTCCATTCATTAGTGAGTTCACTTTCCCGAGTGTGAGAGGTTCACAGTTTATTTTTTCATCACGGTTTGATTCAGCTGTGAGTTCACTTTCCCGAGTGTGAGAGGTGCACAGTTCATTGTTTCATCAGAGTTTCATTCTCCGGCGAGTTCACTCTCCGGACTGTCAGAGGTGCACAGTTTATTGTTTCATCCCGGTTTCTTTTTCCGGTGAGTTCACTTACCCGATTTTCCGAGGTGCAGTATGATTTCATCAGGGTTTCATTCAGCAGTGAGTTCACTTTCCCAAGTGTCAGCGTTGCACAGTTTATTGATTTCATTCAGGGTTTCATTCAGCAGTGAGTTCACTTTCCAAGTGTCAGCGTTGCAGTTTATTGATTTCATTCAGGGTTTCGTTCAGCAGTGAGTTCACTATCCCGAGTGTGAGAGGTGTACAGTTTATTGTTTCCTCACGGTTTCATTCAGGTGTGAGTTCACTTTCCCCAGCGTCAGAGGTGCACACCTGATTGATTCCATGAGCGATTCATTGAGCAGTGAGTTCACTTTCCCGCGTGTCCGAGGTGCACAGTTGATTGATTTCTTCAGGGTGTCATCCAGCACTGACTTCACTTTCCCGAGTGTCGGAGGTGTACGGTTTATTGATTCTTAAGGGTTTCATTCTCCGGTGAGTTCACTTTCCTGAGTGTTAGAGGTGCACAGTTTATTGATTCTTCAGTGTTTCATTGAGCAGTGAGTTCACTTTCCGAGTGTTAGAGGTGCACAGTTGATTGATTCCATCATGGTTCCATGGAGCTGTGAGTTCTCTTTCCCGCGTGTCAGACGTGCACACTTTATTGATTCCTTCAGGGTTTCTTTCAGCAGTGAGTTCACTTTCCCGCGTGTTAGAGTTACACAGTTTATTGATTTCATCTCTGTTTCATTCAGCAGTGAGTTCACTTTCCGGAGTGTCAGAGGTGCACAGCTTATTGATTTCTTCAGGGTGACATTCTCCGGTGAGTTCCCTTTCCCGAGCGTCAGAGGTGCACAGTTTATTGATTCCATCAGGGTTCGATGAGGCAGTGAGTTCACATACCCGAGTGTCAGAGGTGCACAGTTTATCGTTTTCATCAGGGTTTCATTCAAGAGTGAGTTCACTTTCCTGCGTGTCAGAGTTGCACAGTTTGTTGATTTCCGCAGTTGTCTTTCTCCGGTGAGTTCACTTTCCCGATTGTCAGAGGTGCACAGTTTCATTCAGAGGTGAGTTCACATTCCGAGTGTCAGAGGTGCACAGTTTATCGTTTTCATCCGGGTTTCTTTCAGCAGTGAGTTCACTTTCTCCAGTGTCAGAGGTGCACAATTTATTGATTTCACTCGAGGTTTCCTTCAGCAGTGAGTTCACTTTCCCGAGTGTCGGAGGTGCACAGTTTACTGGTTCCAATACAGTTTCATTTAGCAGTGAGTTCACTTTCTCTAGTGTCACAGGTGCACACTTTATTGATTTCATCAGGGTTTCTGTCTCCGGTGACTTCACGTTCCCGAGTGTCAGAGGTGCACAGTTTGGTGTTTTCGTCTGGGCTTCATTGAGCCGTGAGTTCACTTTCCTGATGGCAGAGGTGCACAGTTTCTTGATTTCATCAGGGTTCCATTCATTAGTGAGTTCACTTTCCCGAGTGTGAGAGGTTCACAGTTTTTTTTTCATCACGGTTTGATTCAGCTGTGAGTTCACTTTCCCGAGTGTGAGAGGTGCACAGTTCATTGTTTCATCAGAGTTTCATTCTCCGGCGAGTTCACTCTCCGGACTGTCAGAGGTGCACAGTTTATTGTTTCATCCCGGTTTCTTTTTCCGGTGAGTTCACTTACCCGATTTTTCAGGGTGCACAGTTATATTGATTTCATTCAGGGTTTCATTCAGCAGTGAGTTCACTTTCCCCAGCGTCAGAGGTGCACACCTGATTGATTCCATGAGCGATTCATTGAGCAGTGAGTTCACTTTTCCCGCGTGTCCGAGGTGCACAGTTGATTGATTTCTTCAGGGTGTCATCCAGCACTGACTTCACTTTCCCGAGTGTCGGAGGTGTACGGTTTATTGATTCTTAAGGGTTTCATTCTCCGGTGAGTTCACTTTCCTGAGTGTTAGAGGTGCACAGTTTATTGATTCTTCAGTGTTTCATTGAGCAGTGAGTTCACTTTCCCGAGTGTTAGAGGTGCACAGTTGATTGATTCCATCATGGTTCCATGGAGCTGTGAGTTCTCTTTTCCCGCGTGTCAGACGTGCACACTTTATTGATTCCTTCAGGGTTTCTTTCAGCAGTGAGTTCACTTTCCCCGTGTTAGAGTTACACAGTTTACTGATTTCATCTCTGTTTCATTCAGCAGTGAGTTCACTTTCCGGAGTGTCAGAGGTGCACAGCTTATTGATTTCTTCAGGGTGACATTCTCCGGTGAGTTCCCTTTCCGAGCGTCAGAGGTGCACAGTTTATTGATTCCATCAGGGTTCGATGGCAGTGAGTTCACATACCGAGTGTCAGAGGTGCACAGTTTATCGTTTTCATCAGGGTTTCATTCAAGAGTGAGTTCAGTTTCCTGCGTGTCAGAGTTGCACAGTTTGTTGATTTCCGCAGTTGTCTTTCTCCGGTGAGTTCACTTTCCCGATTGTCAGAGGTGCACAGTTTCATTCAGAGGTGAGTTCACATTCCCGAGTGTCAGAGGTGCACAGTTTATCGTTTTCATCCGGGTTTCTTTCAGCAGTGAGTTCACTTTCTCCAGTGTCAGAGGTGCACAATTTATTGATTTCACTCGAGGTTTCCTTCAGCAGTGAGTTCACTTTCCCGAGTGTCGGAGGTGCACAGTTTACTGGTTCCAATACAGTTTCATTTAGCAGTGAGTTCACTTTCTCTAGTGTCACAGGTGCACACTTTATTGATTTCATCAGGGTTTCTGTCTCCGGTGGTGACTTCACATTCCCGAGTGTCAGAGGTGCACAGTTTGGTGTTTTCGTCTGGGCTTCATTGAGCCGTGAGTTCACTTTCCTGATGGCAGAGGTGCACAGTTTCTTGATTTCATCAGGGTTCCATTCATTAGTGAGTTCACTTTCCCGAGTGTGAGAGGTTCACAGTTTATTTTTTCATCACGGTTTGATTCAGCTGTGAGTTCACTTTCCCGAGTGTGAGAGGTGCACAGTTCATTGTTTCATCAGAGTTTCATTCTCCGGCGAGTTCACTCTCCGGACTGTCAGAGGTGCACAGTTTATTGTTTCTTCCCGTTTCTTTTTCCGGTGAGTTCACTTACCCGATTTTCCGAGGTGCACGTATGTTGATTTCATCAGGGTTTCATTCAGCAGTGAGTTCACTTTCCCAAGTGTCAGCGTTGCACAGTTTATTGATTTCATTCAGGGTTTCATTCAGCAGTGAGTTCACTTTCCCAAGTGTCAGCGTTGCAGTTTATTGATTTCATTCAGGGTTTCGTTCAGCAGTGAGTTCACTATCCGAGTGTGAGAGGTGTACAGTTTATTGTTTCCTCACGGTTTCATTCAGGTGTGAGTTCACTTTCCCAGCGTCAGAGGTGCACACCTGATTGATTCATGAGCGATTCATTGAGCAGTGAGTTCACTTTCCCGCGTGTCCGAGGTGCACAGTTGATTGATTTCTTCAGGGTGTCATCCAGCACTGACTTCACTTTCCGAGTGTCGGAGGTGTACGGTTTATTGATTCTTAAGGGTTTCATTCTCCGGTGAGTTCACTATCCTGAGTGTTAGAGGTGCACAGTTTATTGATTCTTCAGTGTTTCATTGAGCAGTGAGTTCACTTTCCCGAGTGTTAGAGGTGCACAGTTGATTGATTCCATCATGGTTCATGGAGCTGTGAGTTCTCTTTCCCGCGTGTCAGACGTGCACACTTTATTGATTCCTTCAGGGTTTCTTTCAGCAGTGAGTTCACTTTCCTGCGTGTCAGAGTTGCACAGTTTGTTGATTTCCGCAGTTGTCTTTCTTGGTGAGTTCACTTTCCCGATTGTCAGAGGTGCACAGTTTCATTCAGAGGTGAGTTCACATTCCGAGTGTCAGAGGTGCACAGTTTATCGTTTTCATCCGGGTTTCTTTCAGCAGTGAGTTCACTTTCTCCAGTGTCAGAGGTGCACAATTTATTGATTTCACTCGAGGTTTCCTTCAGCAGTGAGTTCACTTTCCCGAGTGTCGGAGGTGCACAGTTTACTGGTTCCAATACAGTTTCATTTAGCAGTGAGTTCACTTTCTCTAGTGTCACAGGTGCACACTTTATTGATTTCATCAGGGTTTCTGTCTCCGGTGACTTCACGTTCCCGAGTGTCAGAGGTGCACAGTTTGGTGTTTTCGTCTGGGCTTCATTGAGCCGTGAGTTCACTTTCCTGATGGCAGAGGTGCACAGTTTCTTGATTTGATCAGGGTTCCATTCATTAGTGAGTTCACTTTCCCGAGTGTGAGAGGTTCACAGTTTATTTTTTCATCACGGTTTGATTCAGCTGTGAGTTCACTTTCCCGAGTGTGAGAGGTGCACAGTTCATTGTTTCATCAGAGTTTCATTCTCCGGCGAGTTCACTCTCCGGGTGTCAGAGGTGCACAGTTTATTGTTTCATCCCGGTCTTTTTCCGGTGAGTTCACTTACCCGATTTTCCGAGGTGCACCGTATGTTGATTTCATCAGGGTTTCATTCAGCAGTGAGTTCACTTTCCCAAGTGTCAGCGTTGCACAGTTTATTGATTTCATTCAGGGTTTCATTCAGCAGTGAGTTCACTTTCCCAGCGTCAGCGGTGCACACTGATTGATTCCATGAGCGATTGATTGAGCAGTGATTCACTTTCCGCGTGTTAGAGTTACACAGTTTACTGATTTCATCTCTGTTTCATTCAGCAGTGAGTTCACTTTCCGGAGTGTCAGAGGTGCACAGCTTATTGATTTCTTCAGGGTGACATTCTCCGGTGAGTTCCCTTTCCGAGCGTCAGAGGTGCACAGTTTATTGATTCCATCAGGGTTCGATCGGCAGTGAGTTCACATACCCGAGTGTCAGAGGTGCACAGTTTATCGTTTTCATCAGGGTTTCATTCAAGAGTGAGTTCACTTCCTGCGTGTCAGAGTTGCACAGTTTCTTGATTTCCGCAGTTGTCTTTCTCCGGTGAGTTCACTTTCCCGATTGTCAGAGGTGCACAGTTTCATTCAGAGGTGAGTTCACATTCCCGAGTGTCAGAGGTGCACAGTTTATCGTTTTCATCCGGGTTTCTTTCAGCAGTGAGTTCACTTTCTCCAGTGTCAGAGGTGCACAATTTATTGATTTCACTCGAGGTTTCCTTCAGCAGTGAGTTCACTTTCCCGAGTGTCGGAGGTGCACAGTTTACTGGTTCCATACAGTTTCATTTAGCAGTGAGTTCACTTTCTCTAGTGTCACAGGTGCACACTTTATTGATTTCATCAGGGTTTCTGTCTCCGGTGACTTCACGTTCCCGAGTGTCAGAGGTGCACAGTTTGGTGTTTTCGTCTGGGCTTCATTGAGCCGTGAGTTCACTTTCCTGATGGCAGAGGTGCACAGTTTCTTGATTTCATCAGGGTTCCATTCATTAGTGAGTTCACTTTCCGAGTGTGAGAGGTTCCCAGTTTTTTTTTTTCATCACGGTTTGATTCAGCTGTGAGTTCACTTTCCCGAGTGTGAGAGGTGCACAGTTCATTGTTTCATCAGAGTTTCATTCTCCGGCGAGTTCACTCTCCGGACTGTCAGAGGTGCACAGTTTATTGTTTCATCCCGGTTTCTTTTTCCGGTGAGTTCACTTACCCGATTTTCCGAGGTGCACAGTATATTGATTTCATTAGGGTTTCATTCAGCTGTGAGTTCACTTTCCCAAGTGTCAGCGTTGCACAGTTTTTGATTTCATTCA
>NW_017216997.1:0-23060 GCF_001704415.2 Capra hircus | reverse complement strand
AACTAATTTACTTTTGTAAATACTAAATTACAAACTGCGTTTGCTTTTGTACTTCCCTTTTGGTTGATCAATCTGATTTCAGTATTGACCATCTGGTGATGTCCATGTGTAGAGTCATCTCTTGTGTTGTTTAAGAGGGTGTTTGCTGTGACTAGTGCATTCTCTTGGCAAAACTCTTGTTAGCCTTTGACATGCTTTATTTTGTACACCAAGGCCAAACTTGCCTGTTACTCCAGGTATCTCTTGACTTTCTACTTTTGCATTCTAATCTCCTATGGTGAAAAGGACATCTTTTTTTGGTGTTAGTTCTCGAAGGTCATGTAGGTCTTCATAGAATTGTTCAACTTCAGCTTCTTCAATATTAGTGGTTGGGACATAGACTTGGATTATGGTGATGTTGAATTGTTTGCCTTGGAAATGAACAGAGATCATTCTATCGTTTTTTGAGATTGCACCCAAGTATTGCATTTTGGACTCTTTTGTTGACTATAGGAGCTACTTCATTTCTTCTAAGGGATTCTTGCCCACAGTAGTAGACATAATGGTCATCTGAATTAAATTCACCCATTCCCATCCATTTTAGTTCACTGGGTCCCTAAAAAGTCTATGTTCACTCTTGCCATCTCCTGCTTGACCATATACAGTTTGCCTTGATTCATGGACCTAACATTCCAGGTTCCTATGTAAATATTGTTATTTATAGCATCAGTCTTTACTTTTGCACCAGGCACATCATTCAGGAAATGAACCCTAAATATTTCATTGGATGCTGAAGCTGAAGTTCTAATACTTTGACCTCCTGATCTGAAGAGCTGACTCATTGGGAAAAGACCATGATGCTGGGGAGATTGAGGGCAAAGAGGAAAAGGGTACAATAGAGAATGAGATGGTGATAGTATTACCAACTCAGTGGACCTGGGTATGATCGAATTTGGGGAGATAGTGAAGGACAGGGAAGCCTAGCATACTGCAGTTCATGGGGTCACAGTCAGATATGACTTAGCAACTGAATAACAACAACTTGGTTAAGATTTGTCTCAAATGAATGGCTTTAAGAGTAAATTTTAGCAACCTGAGCTTTAGAGTATCTTCAATAGCAACTCAAGAACTCTTACCTAGAAAGCAGCTCATTATTCATCTCTTTGAGCAGTTGCCCAAATGAAACAATGTTGTCGTACATTTTAACATGCAGCACAAAAATCCCTGCTTACTAAACAGTTCTGAGTCCAGGAAAGCCTTGGGCCTTCTTCCAACTATTAATGCAGAAAAAAAATTTACCAAACTTACCTACATCAGCAGAAAGCAAATACCTAATGCCATTCCATAATAAATTTGAGTATTCTTGCCCTAAATGCAGCTTTTTAAGCTTCTATGATCTTATTCTAACTCCATCCAGATTCTCCTGTTGATCATGATGACTAGAAATAAAATTAGAAAGACAAACATGACAGGAATTAAATGCCTTTAGTCTCAAGAAGGCCCGGAGAAGGTAATGGCACCCCAATCCAGTACTCTTGCCTGGAAAATCCCGTGGACAGAAGAGCCTGGTGGGCTGCAGTCCATGGGGTCGCTGAGGGTCGGACACGACTGAGCGACTTCACTTTCACTTTTCACTTTCATGCATTGGAGAAGGAAATGGCAACCCACTCCAGTGTTCTTGCCTGGAGAATCCTAGGGACGGTGGAGCCTGGTGGACTGCTGTCTGTGGGGTCGCACAGAGTCGGACACGACTGAAGCGACTTAGCAGCAGCAGCAGCAGCAGTCTCAGGAAGGCCCAGAGAAGGCAATAGCACCCCAATCCACTACTCTCGCCTGGAAAATCCCATGGACGGAAGAGCCTGGTGGGCCGCAGTCCATGCGGTCGCTGAGGTCGGACGTGACTGAGCGACTTCACTTTCACTTTTCACTTTCATGCATTGGAAAGGAAATGCAACCCACTCCAGTGTTCTTGCCTGGAGAATCCCAGGGACAGAGAGCCTGGTGGGCTGTGGTCTATGGGGTTGCACAGTCGGACACAACTGAAGTGACTTAGCAGCAGTAGCAGCAGCAGTCTCAAGAAGGCCATGCCTGCTGTTACTCATAATTGCATATGGATCCTTGAGTGTGGTGAGGTGAGACCAGGTGTTGACCTTTTCCTACCTGGTGCATCGACACTCTCTTGAGTCTTTTCCTCTAGCTTTTCTGCAACTTGTGTAAAGTGGAAGTATCTCTGCCTTCCAAAATCATGCCACAGAGAATGACTTTGATGGCATCTAATAAAAATCTAGACTTCAGCAAACATATATAACCTTGGGAATATATTTATCTTCCTATTCTGAAACTGGTTGACAATTGTAGCTTTCATTTTGGGACACCATTCTTTAAGCCTGAAAATTTGGGTTGGGAGGAAGATGATAGCTTATTGAAAGGACTGAGAACTCACATTCTGGAGAATGTAAGATCCAGTGAAGCATTCTTGCAAATATATTTAACTTTGGCTTACAAAATCACAGGGCATTTACTTTTAGATATGTTAAAGACATCTAAGTGTACCATCATTATCCAACCAAATGATTGTCTGGTTAACCTACGGTCATTTAAAAGAAAGATGCTTGGGTAATATATGTTACCAAATAACATTCTTCCCTCATTTTTTTTTTTCACTGCTATAGGGATATAAGGATTAACTACTGTCTGTTGGCTAACATGAGGAAGGCTAAAGATGAAGATTTTCTAGTCATAGCTTTTAAACTGTGACTATCCAAACCTTTATTATTGTGGCCTGTTGGCTCTGATTAAGTTGTTCTATATTTACAATTTCAGAGTACTGATTTTACTTTAGAAGGCACGCAAGCCATGATTTTGAGAGTCCATCCAGCACTCAGACTGGGAGCTCTCCACGCCTGAGAGGAAGTTATGTGGGCAGCTCAATAACAGTGTGTGTCTGTGGACCTGCACCCTGTATAGTTTAGGAGAGCTTGGCTTTTATCCTTCTGTTGGTGTAAAATTCTTTGTATTGCCATGTCTGCTCAAGGGAAATATACTTAAGTTTATTATAAAGTATCATTTGGCTTACATTATCTCCTCTTCCACTGCAATCTTTGGAAGTGTCCAAAAATCATATTTTGATAAGGCAAGGTAAATATCTAAACATTTGACAACTCACCTGCAAATCTTGCCTGGAATTTTCACTATAAAAAGTAAGATACAGATGTTAGCAACAAAAGTAAAATAGACACAGAGTGATAAGTAGAGCTTTTTCATGTTTAAATACTTCTAACGACAATTGTGTGCTCTATATCTATCATGATTAAGAGAGAAAAATCTGTTTTATTATTTATTTCAAGATTTAACAGGAGTTGTTTCTAAGTTTTCTTTCTTATTTTCTATCTACATCTAAAATATTGTATATATTACCCTGTGGCTTACGTAAATATTGTGTATTTTCTAATATGTCATATTTTCACCTTTATTTATCTATATAAAATTATAAAAGACATATAAAATTATAAAGTATATAAAATTATAATATTTTAAAACATACAATGTGATGATTTGACATACATTGTGAAAATTTTTCTGCAGTTCGAGTAATTACCACACCTATCACATTAGATATTTATCATTTTTATCAGAATACAAGTTCTGCTCCCTTAGCAAATTTCAGTTACATAATACAGTATTATCAATTATAGTCACAAGGTCATGCAGGAGAACAAAAGATCTTATTCATCTTATAACTGAAAATTTATACTCTTTTACCAGCCTCTCCCAGTTTCTTTCTGCTCCTCGCCCTTGGCAACCAGCATCCTGTTTCTGAGTTTGAATTTCTGTTTTCGAGATTCTACGTGCAAGTGATGCCATGTAATATTTGTTTTTTCTCTAGCTTATTTCACTTAACATAATAGTCTTCAGGTACATTCAGCGTCGAAATGGCAGGAATTCCTTCTTTTTAAAAGCTGAATAATATGCAGCTTTGTATATCGCATTTTCTTTATTCTTTCAAACTCACGGCAGTTAGATCGTTTCTACACCTTGGCTATTGTGAATAGTAATGCAGTGACTATGAGGGTGCAGATATCGTTTTGAGATTATGGTTTCATTTCCTTTACTTCTTTTCATTTACTTCTGGATATAGATCCAGAAGTGAGATTGCTGGATTATATTTTGGTTCTATATTTAATTTCATGAGAAGACTCCATAATGTTTTCCATAGTGGCTGTATTACTAGGGTGACCAAAACAGTCATTCGGGTTTTTCCCATGAGATGGCTCTAGTAGTGCTTAGTTTTCTTAAATCTCATTTTAAACAATTTTGTTACCTTGTATTGTGACAGCTATCATATCAGCATACATTTTTTAAAAATTTATAAAAATATCTGCCCTTTTGTTTAGCCATGTTAATATTGAAGATGGAAAAAAAATTCAGACAATACACTGAATCAGGAGAAAACATTTGCTTTTGATATGACTGATAGGCATTAATATCTACAATATATACACAGTTCATACAACTAAAAAAATAAATAAATAAACAACCCTACTAAAAATGGGCAAAAGACCTGAATAGACATTTTTCCAATACAGAATGTAGGTGGCCAACAGACAGTTGGGAATATGCTCAACATCACTAATCATCAGGGAAATACAGATCAAAATCACAATGAAATACTACCTTATATCTGAATATCATCAAAAAGACACAAATAACAAATGGTGGCAGAAATGTGGAGAAAGAGAACCCTGGTCCACTCTTGGTGGGAATGTAAATTGATGCAGCCACTGCATAAACCAGTATGGAAGTTTCTCAGAAAACTAAAAGTACAGCTACTGAGCAGTTACACTCCTGAGTATATATCTGAAAAAAAACAAAAACACTAATTTGAAAAGGTGCATTATTTGCAACTTCCAAGATATGAAAACAAACTTAGTGTCCATCAACAGGCATATATCCATATGTATATATATATATATGGAAAAATATGAATGGATGAATGAGTAAAAATATCAAACTGATGAATGGATAAAGATATATATATGTTTATGTGTGTATGTGTGTGTGTATACATGTATAGATATAGTTTAGTCGCTAAGTCATGTTCAACTCTTTTTAGGACCCTCCATGGACTGTAGCCTGCCAGGCTCCTCTGTTCATGGAATTTCCCAGGCAAGAATACTGGAGTGGTTGCTATTTCCTTCTTCAGGGTTTCTTCCCAATCCAGGGATAGAACCTGCATCTCCTGCATTGGCAGGCAGATTCTTTACCACTGAGCCACCAGGGAAGCCATATGTCTGTATACTGAGCAGTACTCCATATCGGAGAAGGCAGTGGCGCCCCACTGCAGTGCTCTTGCCTGGAAAATCCCATGAATGGAGGAGCCTGTAGGCTGCAGACCATGGGATTGCCAGAGAGTTGGACACGACTGAGCGACTTCACTTTCACTGTTCACTTTCATGCATTGAAGAAGGAAATGGCAACCCACTCGTGTTCTTTCCTGGAGAATCCCAGGGAAGGGGGAGCCTGGTGGGTTGCCATCTATGGGGTCGCACAGAGTCGGACACGCCAAGCGACTTAGCAGCAGCAGCAGCAGCAGTACTACATATATATATGCACATATATACAGTGAAGTACTATTCAGTCATAAAAAAGAGTAAAATGGGAATTTTGCCATTTCCAGCAATACGAATAGACTTGGAAGGCATTATACTAAGTGAATAAGTCAGATAAAGAAAGAGAAATGTAGTATGATACCATTTATATGTGGAATCTAAAAAGTCCACAAACTAGTGAATCTAAAAAAAAAAAAAAAACTAGTGAAAATAGAAACAGCTTCACAGTTATAGAGAACGTAGTATTGGAGAGGGAAGAAGGGATGGGACAGTGTAGAGTCAGAGGACTGAGGGGTGCAAGCTGCTGTGTATAAAATAAGTTACAGTTATATATTGTGCAATAGGTAATATAATTAATATTTTATAAAAACTACCAATGGAATTTCAAAAAAGCATAGAGCTTAGGCTCTTTAGGGTTATAGCAGTGATAAAAGCTTTCATAGTCATTTTCTAAAAAACAAACTTCATAGTTTTCTCTCTCCAGTGGTTCTCTAATATACTTGTAGAAGGAAGGCCAAATGGAAAACCAAGAATATAAAATAGCTGAGCTCTCCACAATGGGGCTTCCTGCCTACTTTCCCTGTTCAAAGAAAAGAGGAGACACCATCTTGCAATAGAGGCTTCATAGACAACTGGGCTTTTCTAGTGAGAGTCGGGATTTGATGGCCCATATCTCTTGGTTCTCCTTGTTGCCAATGATCTGCCTGGTGATGATGGTGAAGTGGGGGCAATTAACTAGATGGGGGAGGGCTTCCTTTAACAGTTGAAGGGTACCATCCAGCACGATTCCAAAGACTCGTAGTGTTTTTAGTGTGGGAGTTTCTCCAAGTTCAAGTAAAGTTTCAGGTATTATGTCATAGCACTGACTGAGTGATAGGTGTTGGAGGTAGTTGAGTTAGTAAAATTCTGAAAAGCAGTCATTTTTCAGCATGACGTTATTGCTTTAAGTCCAGGTGGACAAGATTGGGACAGCTTCCAAGTAAGGTAGAGACATCTGATCTCTGCAGATTCTTTAGGTGCCCGCTGAGATTCATCTGGGTGCTGGTCTCTGACACGTGGGCCACAGCCACCTGTACGTCCTTCTCAGTGAACTCATAGCACCAAGAGCGGTTCAGCTCATCCAATCTGGAACAGCTGCTCAGCAAAGTCTTCAGAGCAGATTCAGAGAATCCAGAACACCCAGAAAGGTGTAGTCGCCCATAAATTTGTGTTCTGAGCAAGATTATCTGCAATGGGATCTGAAAGCCGGATGCCTTGCAGGCTGAGATGCTGCAACTTGGAGCGGTGAGACAGAAGGCCTTGGAGGGTAAACACATCCATCACGGAGTTCCACAGGTGCAGGTGCTGTAGATGAAAAGGGCTGAGACGTTCAACTAAACAGCTGATCCATAATTGATCCTGGGCAGCAGAAGGCAACCATGCCTCGGGAGAGCAGTCGACCAACCGCCTCTGGTATAGAGGTTTACGCTTGCGAGGTCTATGGTCTGCCAGAGACTCGTCAGATGCTAGATGATACCATCTCTTACAAACACTGGAGACTTTCAGGAGTTCAGGGAAGCACAGACAGGTAAAGATTCTGAGGAGCAGCTCGTCTGGAAGGGAGTCCCAAGAAACACCTGGAAAGTTTCTCTCGGTTTGGCTTAGATCTATGGACAGTCACAAAGTCCTTGTTATTCCCCTTCGCTTTTCACCCATTTTCATGGGGGGAGTGGGGGCTCTGTGGGTGGCCCCAGGTCTGAAAGCAGTTTCTGGGGGCTCTTCTCACTGTTCCTGGAAGATGTTCACGCTCTTTGAAATTTTAGGGAGAGTGAACCTATAATTTCAAGATACCTTAAAGAACAAAATTTGAACCACACCTTTTATCTTCTCCTGTCTCCGCCCCCACCCCCAAAAGGAGACAAGTGTTACTTTCTATTTTCTTTCTAGTCACTATTTAAATTTTTCCCATTCTTATCTTTTTTAGTTTCATCTATTAACGTTGGGCCTAATGTTTCTTCCTTTTCTGATTCTTTCAGATGTAAAGTATAGTTGTTTAATTGAGATCTCCTTTCCCTTAATGTAGGCATTTATGACTATGACTTTCCTCTTAGATAGAATTATGCTGCATTCAATAAGTTTCTGTTGTATTACCATGTTCATTTGTCTCAAGGAATTTTTTTAAAAAATTTCTTCTGTTAGGCATTGGTCGTTCGTAGCATATAATCCTCACATATTTGTGAATTTTCCAGTTTTTTTAATTGTTATTGATTTCTAGTTTTGTAACATTGTAGTTGGAAAGCATATTTGATATTATTTCAGTTTTCCTAAGTTTATTAAGACTTATTTGTGATCTAACACATGGTTTAACTTGCAGAATGTTCCGTATGCTTGAAAGGAATGTGAATTCTGCTCCTGTTGGATGTACTCTCCTGTGTACATTTGTTAGATCTATCTGGTCTAACCTGTATGATAAGACAAATTTTTTAACTGGTTTTCTGTATGGATGATCTAGCTACTGTTGAAAACTGGGTATTAAAGTCCCATTCTATAATAGTATTGCTGTCTATTTCTGTTAGAAATAGGTTTGTTAATGTTTACAGTATATATTTAGTTGGTCTGAAGTTGGGTATATACATATGTATATTTGATTATATGCTCTTGATGAATTGACCCCTTTATAATTGTATCGTATTCTTTGTCTCTTATTACAGCTATTTGCTTAGATATTTTGTCTGATATAAGTATAGCTATGTCTGCCTGTTTTGTTTTCCTTTTGCATGGAATATCCTTTCTCATTCCTTCACTTCGAGCTTAAATGTGTCCTTAAAGTAGAAGTGAGTCTCCTGTATGCAGCATGTAGTGGGAATTGTTTTGTAATTTATTCAATGAATCTATGTCTTTTAATGTGAGAATTTGGTTTATTTACGTGTAAAGTATACATGGACTTACTGTATCCATACTCTTAGTTTTATGGCTCTTTTGCAGTTCCTTTATTCTTTTCTGCTGCTTTTTATCTCTTGCTTTGCAATTTGATTATTATTTTTTTTTTGTAGTGGCATGCCTTGATTTCTTTCTCTATACTTTTTAAAGTATCTAATAGTTTTTTGTCCTGTGGTTTCCATGATACTTACCCCCCCAAAAAAAACCTTATAGTAATAACAGTCTATTTTAAGCTGTTAACTTCAAATGCAGAACAAAGCACTACATTTTTACATATCCCCTCAAATTTTATGTTTTTGGTGTCATATTTATACTGTGTTTCCATTAACAAATTTCATTACAGTTATTTTAGTCCTTTTGTCTTTTGATCTTCATACCAGTATTATACTTACCCACCACCATTATAATGTTTCCTCCCTCATGGCCCAGATGGTATAGAATCCATCTGCAATTTGATCCCTGGGTCGGAAGATCCCCTGGAGAAGGAAATGGCAACCCACTCCAGTATTCTTGCCTGGAAAATCCCATGAACAGAGGAGCCTGGCAGGCTACAGTCCATGGGGTTGCAAAGAGTTGGACACGACTGAGTGACTAGTGTTTTCATTTTCACTTTCATTATATTATTATAGTATTCTCAGGTAACTTGCATACTTACCTTTACCAGCAAGTTTTATATGTTCATATGTTTTTATATTACTGATTAGTATTCTTTATTTCAGCTTGAAGAACTCTCTTTAATGTTTTTGTAAGGTCAGTTCAGTGATGTTCAGCTTTTGTGTTTTTCTTTTTTGGAAAACTACTTCTCTCTTTCTGAATGGCAGCTTTCATGGGTGGAGTACTCTTGGTTGAGTCTTTGTTTTTTTTTCCAGCACTATTAATATATCATCCATTGCCTTTAAACCGCCAAGGTTTCTGCTGAGAAATCTGCTCACGATCTTAAGGGTTTTATTTTCTGTATAGCAAGTTTTTTGTGTTGTTGTTGTTGTTGTTGCTTTTAAAATTTTCTCTTTAACTGTTGCCAATTTAATTATAATGTAATTAATTATAATGTATCTTGTTGTGGGTCTCTTTAGTTTTATCCTGACATTATTTAGGCTTCCTGGACTTAGATGTCTGATTTCTTTTCCCAGGTTAGGTAGTTTTCAGCCATTATTTCTTTGTGTTAGCTTTCTGACATAAATGTGTGTGTGTGTGTGTGTGTGTGTAGTCACACATATAAATATGCTCTGCCTGATGGTGTCCCATATACCACTTAAGCTGTCTTTATTCTTTCTCATTCAGTTTTCTTGTCCTCCTTTAATTGGATGAATTCCATAGCACTTTCTTTGAATTTTCTGATCTTTTCTTCTGCTTATTTTAGCTGTGCCCCTATTGAATTTTTCATTTAATGGTGTGCTTTAGCACTACAGTTTCTGTTTTATACTTTTCTCTCTAGTGAAATTCTCATGTTCAGTATTTGAACTCCTTACCTTGTTGAGCATATTTATGACCATTAATTTGAACTCTCTATTTGGTAAATTGCTCATCTCTATTTTATTAATATTGGTCTCTGAAGATTTTTCTCATTCTTTTGTTTGAAATATACTCCTTTGTTTCTTGATTTTTTCTGAATGTCTGTTACTATTTTTTTTTAATATTTGTTTACTTTTGGCTTCACTGGATTTTCGTTGCTGCCCGTGAACTTTCTCCAGTTGTGGCAAGCAGAGGCTGCTTTTCACTGCAGTCTGTGGACTTCTCATGGAGGTGGCTTCTCCTCTGGGGCTCAGGCTCCAGGTGCACGGCTTCCAGTGGCTACGTCCCGTGGGCTCTGGAGTGCTGGCTCAGCGGTGGTGGCTCGTGGGCTGCGTTGTTCCGTGGCATGTGGAATCTTCCTGAACAGGGATTGAGCCCGTGTCTCCTGCATTGGCAGGCGGTTTCTTACTCATTAGACCACCAAGGAAGCCCTCTGTGTTAGTTTCTGCCAAGGGCAAAAACAATAATTTATTGCAATCTTTACAGACTGGTCTTATGTAGGACATGAACCTTGTCAATAAACCTAGTTCAGGCTTTTAGTTACTGCTCAAGCCTTTCTTAATTGTCCAAACCACTGTCTTTGTTTTTCGTGGCTGCCGTACTTGAGGGTGTCCTTTCAGTGTCCTGAAGAGGAGGATTGCAATCAGCACCTAGATGCAGGCTGATTAGAAGCCAGACCTCAGGCAGCAGCTAGGCACATATGTAGTTAACCATGCAGTCCTTCCAGGCAGAAACTGGGAGGTGAGCATTATTGCCTGTTCCTTCTGCACTGAGCCTTTGTGGTTATAGTTGTGGCAAGTGCTCGCAAACCCATTAACTACTTCTTTGACTTGGTTCTCTGAGCCCCACTGGCTATCAGAGATTTGCGGACCTATTCCTTGAATGGCAGCTGTAAACATTGGACCCTGGATGTATGCAGTTTTTATCCGATACTCTGAGGTATTTTCCTAACACATTGGCAGCTTGGCTTTATTGTTGGAAGGAGCTTTAGGGAGAAGACAGGAGTGCGGCCCACTAACTGCCTTGGTCTCTGAGGAGGCTCACATGCAGTACAGTGTGAAGATGCATGCTCATTAAAAGCTGAACCCTCAGGCAGCAGCTTGTCAAGCTGCAGTCAGATCCTTTCCAGGGAATGCCTGGGAGATGGGAGTGCTTGCCAGCTCTCTCTGTGCCGAGCCTTGTGACAATAAATGTTGCAAGCGCTGGTGTTCCTTTTAAGAATTGCTTCTTTGCAAAAATAGCATGAGGCTCCTGAATGCAGGAGTTGGGGCTTCCCAGGGGGCACAGTGTAAAGAATCTGCCTGCCAGTATAGGAGACTCAAGAGCAAGAATCATTTCCTGGGTCTCCGGAAGATCCTCTGGAGTAGGAAGTGGCAACCTGCCTCCAATATTCTTTCTTGGAAAACTCTCTGGATAGAGGTGCCTGGCGGGCTACAATCCATGATGCTGCAAAAGAGTTGGACACAGCTGAGAGACAGCACACATCTGAACGCAAGCCTTGTCTACTTTCAAGCTAGGTGTTCCGGAGGCCGTCACTCGGGGGGAGCTTGGAAAGTAGGGACCCAGGGGTGTGTTCCAAATCCTTTACTCCCAGAGAGAAGCTGGGAGTTGAGGGTTGCCTCCAGATTGTATGCACTGTGCTAGGTATGGAGTTTATTGTCAGAGTATGTCTCAGCTTTCCCTATGGATTTTTGGTGTGTGGTTTTCTTATTTACCCCACGTGAAGAATTCAGTCAGCTGGTTTCTGAATTTCTCTCAGTGAATTGCTCCAGGTATACCTGTGTACATTCAGTGCATATATAAGGGGAGGGAAATAGGTGCCTATTTACTATTTTGATCCAGTCCCTTAAAACCTCATTTAAACTGAAAAGTTATGTACTTCAGTTGTTCAAGTAATATTTAGATTAATCTTTAAGTTCCTATGCTTTGCTACAGCAAAAACATGTATTCTAAAATATCATCATTAAGATACTTACCTATAATTTTAAAATCATAATCCTTAGTGTCTTGGGGTTGTTTTTTTCATTTTCATGTTTGTTTTTTTGTTCCAGTTTTCTATACTGAATTACCCTTCGTTATCTTTGCTTATTTCCTTAAATTTATTTTTAATTACAGGATAAATATGTAATCCAGAAAGGTTAATTTTGGATTATATTGGGTTTGCTTCTGTGACTTTAATTCTTATCTTACTGCTTTTGTTATGAAAGGTATACGTAAGGCCTGCCTCAGGGAGATAACCTGACTCTGCCCACCCTTGAAGGATGGTGACATTCTCAAATTCTTTGTGTGGCAGAGGGCATGGCGTCCCTCCTCAGCTGCTTACTGGCATGGCCCAGAAATTCACATTTGGGGAGGCCAGAACCACAGAGAGATGTGACATCTTTGTTTGTTGATATGACAGGAGATATTCTATTTCACACCACCCATGAAATGACTGTAAGGAAGTGAAACTAACACATCCCCTTTCCTATGGCTTGCTATTCTAGGAGACAGTTGCAGGAATTGTTCAGTCTCTCTGCTGCTGCTGCTGCTGCTACTGCTAAGTCGCTTCAGTCGTGTCCGACTTTGTGCGACCCCATAGACGGCAGCCCACCAGGCTCCCCCGTCCCTGGGATTCTCTAGGCAAGAATACTGGAGTGGGTTGCCATTTCCTTCTCCAATGTATGAAAGTGAAAAGTCAAAGGAAGTCGCTCAGTCGTGTCCGACTCTCCGCCAACCCCATGGACTGCAGCCTACCAGGCTCCTCCGTCCATGGGATTTTCCAGGCAAGAGTACAAGAGTGGGTGCCATTGCTTTCTCCAGTTCAGTCTCTCAGTCCTCCCTAAATCTTAGGCCACCCCAGGGACTGCCACATGCCAGGCTTCCCTGTTATTCACCATCTCCAGAGTTGCTCAAATCCATGTCCGTTGAGTCAGTAATACAACAACAACTATCCCATCCTCTGTTTTCTGCTTCACCTCTTGCCCTCAGTCTTTCCCAGCATCAGGGTCTTTTCCAACGAGTCAGCTACTTGCATCAGGTGGCCAAAGTATTGGAGCTTGAGCGTCAGCATCAGTCCTTCCAATATCATGGCATGGCAGTGTCTATATTCTGGCCTTCCTTGTCTCCAGAGAATTAGTTATTTCCTTGGATTTCTGTGGTTAGCCAAAACAAAGCCCCTTTAAGTCTTTGTTGGGAAGCCCTAGGACTTCTAAGGGAGGAGGCTGGAATTTCCTGTGATGTGGTGAACAAGAAGCTCTAAATGCTGAACTGGACCCTTTCCTGTGCCCACTGATGGGGCATGACAGTATGAATGTCCAGGATGGAACACTAAGTAATGCTTGTCCACAGGCAAAGGTTCTGGAGTATAAAGATGGGAGATACTTCAAGCACAACAGCTACTACCTTCAGATGGACTGTGCTTGCTTAGACAAGGGGCCTCTCAGGATGACCACCAAGATGCGTCTTCAAGCAGCAGAGCACCTTCTCCATGTTTCCAAGGCTATATAAACCCCTATGTGGTCCTAGGATCCCAAAGATGAGGGAAGAGTCCTCAACAAATTTAAGACAATTGGTGTTTGCGCTCATGCTGCTAGGCATGGTCATAGCTAGCTTTGTTTTGATTTAGAATAGTGTTTCTGTATCTTTACTGTGTGTGTGTGTTTTGTATTAAATGGGATCTTCTTAAAATGAAGATTCTGACTTAGTAGGTCTGAGATAGGGCCTGAAATCCTGTGATGCTAATTATTAGTAGTTCCCAGGTGACACAAATGCCATTGGTTTATGTATCACCTTTGAGTAGCAAAGTGTAGAAGAATAATCTTGGTCAGTTTTCCACACTGGACAACTTAGGAACAAACTTATATGTACATACATCCACACATGTTCATGCAGATATACTAACATGGTATATACATATGTATCTATGTATTTTCAATAGAGCATACTGACCTTTAACCAAATGGCAAGCTGTGTAACCACCTGCTTCAGAACTAAACTCTCTGATGTGTGTGTTAAGGGTGCAGATCCCTGATTCCACCCCGGGCTTGACGCATCAGGATCTGGCAGAGCCTCCTGTCAATCATAACTACAAGTTGAGAAACTTTGGCTAGACTCATGGATTCTCAACCTGGTTATACCTTAAACTTATGTTCAGAATCCTCTAAGAATCCTTATCTTTATTCCTAGAGACTCTGATTGAATTTTTCTAGGGTGGGGTCTGGGCTTTAGGTGTTTTTTTTTTTTTTTAAAGCTCTCCTGATAGTGGGACTATGTAGTCAAGATTGAGATCCACAAAGAGGTCGAAAGCTGTGCAGCTGTAGTCCGTCTTCACTGTGAGGCTTGGCAGGCGTGTTTCCTAGCAGGGTGAACTGTAATAGCCACTTAACCTTTTAATCTCAGTTTCCTCATCCATAAATGTGGGCTTGATAATGAGAGCCTCACAGATGAGAGGGTGCAGGACAAATATTTTGGTTATAGTGCCTTGCACATGGTAAACAGTAAGTAAAAGCCTTTATAATTCCATTTCTACTTGTATTCATGCATATGCATGAATTCTGTCTTTTATGAAGGATTTATCAAGAAACACCAAACTTCGGTCTGTGTCCAGTTTTTCACAAAACCAGAATTATAAATATTTGAATTTGTTGTTAGTGTTCATGTATTTTATGATAGAGTTAGTCACTGCTTTACTTCTTTCACATTTGTTGGTTGAAAGCAATTCATACTCACTATAAAAATTTTTGGAAAACTTAGGGAAAAGGAAAGTCCAATTCACCCATACTCCTTTTACCTGAGGTCAACTATTATTGTCTTTCATTTATTTCCTTCTCATATTTTTGAATATACATATAGAATAATATGCATAAATAGTAAAGCTTGATATATGTGAATATTATAAAATTGGAATCATTACTATATATAATTTGTACCATGTGTTTTTAACATTAATATTTTTGTCATAAATATTTACCTATGCTATTAAATATTCTTCAAAAAATATGGTTTTTAATTTCTACCTGATATTCTGTTACAGGACTGTACTATAATTTACTGAATCTTTTCCGTATTGTGGGATTATAATTGAGTGATAAATATTTTTGCACATAAATCTTTTACTACATCTATCATTTACTTAGGATAGATTTCTGGAAGTGGTATTATTGATTCAAAAGTATGAACACTTTTATGGCTCTTAATGCCTATTGCCAAATAGCTTTCCAAGTTAAATTTCCAATAGCAATATATAAAAATACTTGCTTTTCTCACTCCTACTGGGTACCTTACCCTTAAAAATATTATTACCATGTGATAGGAATTTTAATTTGTATTTTAAAAAGTTGAGCATGGTTTCCATTTTTCAAATGCTTAGCATCTGTCAGTTCTTTATTCTTTTATGAATTTTCTTTCCCTTCTTTTTCTATTGACCTACTAACATTGATCTTGTTGATTTGTGATTTTTTCACTTAGTATAGATGTTCATCCAGTTTTTACTAATTAATCATTTAACGTTTTTTACTTAGATTCTTTTTTTTGTCACAGAAGTTAAAAAAACATTGTATTCAAATATGCCAATACCTACTTTGTGATTTGACTAATTGTTTTATAGTGTAAATGGCTTTTCTAAACCTCAGACCTGTTAAACAGCTTCCTATGTTTTCTTGGTATATTTTTAAGAAGTATGTTACTCTTTTAGCTGTTACAAATGTTGTTTTGGCATATGATATAAGACATGACTCTGACTCTGAGCTGACTGGCAGAGAACCAAGCTCTAAATCTGGAGGTTTGCATGGATCTCATAGGATGGGCTGCAGAAACTCTCTCCTTTATTTTTGAATTATTTGGCATAGAGCTAATGGAAAAGGGAGTGATTTTGTTTTAATCCTGATATGGGATTATTTATGACTTTCTCTTCTTGCCCCACCTTGTTTGTTAGGAGCGTGTATTAGAAAAGATTGTCAATTATATTGTTTAAATTTGGTTTATAAATATCTAGGGCTTCCCGGGGGCTCAGCAGTAAAGAATCCACCTGCAATACAGGAGATGCGGGAGACCCAGGTTCGATCCCTGGGTGGGGAGGATCCCCTGGAGGAGGGCATGACAACCCACTCTAGTATTCTTGCTTGGAGAATCCCATGGACAGTGGAGCCAGGCGGGCCACAGTAACATGGGGTCTCAAAGAGTCGGACATAACTGAAGCGACTGAGCACGCTCGCATAAGTATCTAATTTCACCATATTATGTTTGAAGAATGTGGCTTATATTTTTAAGACTTCTTTGTATCTTGTCATGTAACAAAATAATTGTCTCACTTCTTTTGTTTTTAACATAGTTGAATGAATCAGGGAGTTCGGTAGAGCTTATTATGAAGACCAGCAGTGACCCTCTGGCCCAACTTTCTGTCATCTCTACCTTCTCAGAAGTCAGTTGTTCCAGCTCTTAGAAGTAAGTTCGAAGAGAATCTACTCAGTGTCTTAACAAGACATACTTGTATTGCTGCTTCTCACAATGGAGGGGGAGGATTTATCCTTCTGATTTCTCCGGCACACAGATGTGCTCAGGGACTCACCCCACATGGACACGAATATCACACTCTTTTCATTCCCCTCTGGTATATTTTCATATTTATGGGCAACTTTGGTTTTGTTCTATTCAGTGCTTATATTCTCAATATCCATCAATACAATTCACAGCCAAGGGCACTTGGATGGAGCTTATTGGTTGTTGATGTTGCTGTATTTTGAGCTGACTGGGCTGTTTTACTGTTGTTAAGTCTTTCTTTTTGGACTGGTCAGGTACACTAGATAAAGCTCTTCTAATTTCCTGCTTGGAGGAGTATAAAATCTTACTGCCGGAATTTGGGAACTGCTCAAAGAAGGAGAGATTGGTGGTGTTCAGAATGTCCTCAATCCTTTACTTTGAGAATGGCTCAGTACACTTGTTCTCACCTGTATCTGATGCCTCCTTGTCCAGGACGTTCTATTGTGCTCTCTCTAGAGCTATAACTTCCAGTATTATGAATGGGTTGGGGAAGCTTGAGAGGAAGGGGCAGTTGTCTGACCACACGAAGTCATGGAGAGGACTTGGGGATCTCCTTACTTCTTAAACAGACTCACACAAATCCTTCTTTCGTCTGACTCTCACTCCCATTTACAGAGATACCTGGTGCAGCCAGTTGGGAGTCTTTTGGGGGTTCTTCAGGGTAAATTGGGTTTTTCATGGTTTTTCCCACCATCATCTTAGTATTCTGCCTTTCTTGGGTCTGCTAAGTCAGTTACCATGGGTCATCTGCTTTCTAGCTTCCAGAATTAGGTGGTGGTTGTCTTTTCTCTTGCTCTTTACTCTAATGGGCTATATCTTTATAAAAATCCTTCAGTTGTCATTTTGTGGAGAATCTTGGGGGGCAGTATATGCAAATACAAGCACTCACTTGGCTTTCTTTACCTAGAAGCCCTTTTTTTCTTTATTAAAGAAAACTTGTGTTCATTTTAGAAAAATCAGAAAATACAAGGTAGACAAAATATTTAAAAATCACTCAATCTCACTTTCTAGTCATACCCTTTGTTAATACCATTTTGATATATAGATTTTAAGATACAGTTTTTGAATATATTTATAAAGAAATGAGTTTATTATATGCAGACTTCTGGTAACATCTTTCAAGATCATCTTAAGCTGGTAATAATATAAATTTACTTAATTCTTCATAATATTCTTTTCATATTTTCATAATATTCTTAACTGAAAAGACTAAAAACGATTATCTAGATAATTTTGTAAATATGGTTACAATGCTGAATACAGATAATTGTGGCAAAGATATGTTAAAAATAATAGTTTCAAATACAATTATATTTGAGCTTTTGGCTACCATCTTATATTAGAGTTTAAGAAAGGAAGTAGAGGACTATGAAGTCTTAACCTGGCAAATCCTTTGTTTTAGATAAAGAGATGTCAAGAAATTCCATTTTATTCTTGAATTTGATAATTAGAAAATGTAATTTAAAAATTTTTGTTTAATTTATGTAGTGAAGTCAAGCAAACGCAACATGGGAAAAAAAAAGAAACAGCCATGAAGCAAATGCATTACAAGTTCAGTTCAGTTCAGTCGCTCAGTTGTGACAACTCTTTGCGAACCTGTGAACCACAGCACGTGAGTCCTCCCTGTCCATCACCAACTCCCTGAGTCCACCCAAACCCATGTCTGTTGTGTCAGTGATACCATCTAACCATCTCATCCTCTGTCGTCCCCTTCTCCTCCTGCCCTCAATCTTTCCCAGCATCAGGGTCTTTTGAGTCAGCTCTCCGCATTAGGTGGCCAAAGTATTGGAGTTTCAGCTTCAACATCAGTCCCTCCAATGAACACCAGGACTGATCTCCTTTAGGATGAACTGGTTGGATCTCCTTGCAGTCCAAGGGACTCTCAAGAGTCTTCTCCAACACCACAGTTCAAAAGCATCAATTCTTCGGCGCTCTGCTTTCTTCACAGTCCAACTCTCACATCCATACATGACTACTGGAAAAACCATAGCCTTGACTAGATGGACCTTTGTAGGCAAAGTAATATTTCTGCTTTTTAATATGCCGTCTAGGTTGGTCATAACTTTCCTTCCAAGGAGTAAGTGTCTTTTAATTTCATGGCTGCAGTCACCATCTGCAGTGATTTTGGAGCACCCCAAAATAAAGTCTGACTCTGTTTCTACTGTTTCCCCATCTATTTCTCATGAAGTGATGGGACCAAATGCCATGATCTTCGTTTTCTGAATGTTGAGCTTTAAGCCAACTTTTTCACTCTCTTCTTTCACTTTCATCAAGAGGCTTTTTAGTTCCTCTTCACTTTCTACCATAAGGGTGGTGTCATCTGCATATCTGAGGTTATTGATATTTCTCGCAGTAATCTTGATTCCAGCTTGTGCTTCTTCCAGCCCAGCATTTCTCATGATGTACTCTGCATATAAGTTAAAGAAGCAAGGTGACAATATACAGCCTTGATGTACTCCTTTTCCTATTTGGAATCAGTCTGTTGTTCCATGTCCAGTTCTAACTGTTGCTTCCTGACCTGCATACAGGTTTCTCAAGAGGCAGGTCAGGTGGCCTGGTGTTACATTACAAGGGAAAAACACTTATGAAAAGACTCATGCAAAATTTTCTTTTACCTTTTGTAATTTCCTTTCAGTCTCTTGCAAGTTAGTTAAATTGATTGGATCATACTACCAACCACGGTAAAAGCCAGTTTTCTTATTCTAAATGTGTTTCATGTAGGAATGACTCCAGTCAGTTGTTTCTTTAAAAAATGCAATTTCTCCAAAGATCTCTGTAAAAATGTGGATGGCTAGCAGCTCAAAGATATTCATAAAGAATGGAACAATAGATTAGAATATACACCTTTTTCATTGTGGGTCAACTGAATTATATTCTGTATTTAAAAGTGGACACCAATTATTTTGTGCATTTGTTTGCAAGGCATTAAAATGTATATATGTATATACACACACACATATATATATATATATATATATATATTCATATATATGTGTGTCTCTGTATGGGCTTCCCAGGTGATGCAGTGGTAAAGAATCCGTCTGCCAGTGCAGGAAACATGGGTTCAATCTCTGGATTGGGAAGATCCGCTGGATAAAGAAATGGTAGTCCACTCCAATATTCTTGCCTGGGAAATCCCATGGACAGAGAAGTCTTGTGGGCTATAGGTCATGGGGGTCATGAAGAGTCAGACCCGACTTGAGTGACTAACAGTGACAACAATGTTTTCTATGTCAATGTGTGTGTGTGTGTGTGTATATATATATATATATATATATGTATACTGTTTAGTTGCTCAGTATACATATATATATATACATACACACTCATTTACATACACATATGCATACGTATAAACACATATAATCTCTAATCTTTCCAATGATAAGTGCAGAGCATGCATTATCCAGTTTATTTAGTACATAGGAAAGGGAAGGCCTGAAGAGGTTAAGTAATTTGTCTATGTTTATTTAGCCCATATGCAACAGATAATAGATTCAAACCCAGGTCTTATATTCTGTGCTCCTCTATAAGGTGGTACCTTAGATTAAAGATCCATATTTTTTCCCAATTGAAGTATTAAACTATGCCCCAGTGTAATTCTCCCTCCAGGTGCTAATATTTGGAAAACTGTCTGTCAAGTTCTTCTAAGTAAGTATTCCAATGATTGAAAAAGTTCTAGGTGGTGCTGTCTTGAGAGATGCTAAATACATCTGTCTGGCAGCCTTTAACCTACTGATTGTGCTTTGAATTGTTGGAGGGGCGTGTCATGTACCCAGTTTTACAAACTTAACTGTGCAACCCTTCTTGTTTCTGATACACCTGAAATCGACTCTCTTGGAATCCTTATTTGGGACATTATGTTTCAGTGACCACCATACATTGCACTACAGGAGCTAATGTACTGAGTTTTGTAACTTCTTTCCTCTTTATGAAGGACAGACAAGAAAGGTGGGAAAGAAGGAGAAAAAGAAGAAAAGAGAAGAGAGGGAGCTTTAATCATAGGCAATGTCCTCTTTGCAGTCATTAGGTTATGTCATTCAAAGAGATTTTCTGTGGTTTTGAAAATTACGACAGACAACTAATAGAAGCTTTCATGAGTGAGAGAGTATGTTTTATCTGTCTTTACATCCATGGTGCCTAACACAACTTGTCATCGAGTTGGTTGTTCAATAAATTGATGATCCGGAGAATGAATGAGTGAACAAAAGTGAGAAGTCTGAGGTCTGGAAGTCCCGGGTGAGCTTGGGTGTCCCCCTTGATCTCTCTGCTCCACCTGGGTGAAATGGAGATGGATCCTTTGTTGCAGGGTGTTATAAGGATAGCATAGACCGTGAAGTCCTTACAGCACCATCTAGAACAGACTAACAGCCTGCTGCACTGCTCAGTGACCATCCTGTTCTCTTTCAGGTGAAGATTTTGTGCTTCATACAATACTGGCATTTTGTTTCAGAATTCCTCTTTCTTAGAGACATTAAAGGTGAGGAAAACAGATATCTAAAGATTTTTGTATTCTTAATCAGTTATCTTCTGAACCTCTCAAGGATGTTTTCCTTCAAATAAGTAGTCTCCTGTTATAAACTTTTTTTTTGCACAAGATAATGGGCTGTCTAGACTTAATTCTGAGTGTTGATTGAGGCTGCAGAATGTTCACATTTCTCTTCAGTATAAATATGGAAGTTGTTTTTAATAACTGTCACTCAGATGGTAATCAGCAAAGAAACTCTGTGTGATGTTTGGCTAGGAAAGAGGAAAATTAACATATAAAAAATCATGGGCCCTTCATTACATGGGGCACCAAAGGAACCCCTTGGGAAGAGACAGTCAGGAAACAGTAGGAGGTGGGACAAGGTTTCGTGTTACTAGCTCATAACTGTCATGATTTATTTCTAAAAATTAACAGAATCTATGCAGATACTGAATCTAACATTTTCATTCCACCATGTTTTTTTCTTTCTTTCTCCTCTGCCTCTGTTCTCAGCCATGGTCAAGTTATGAATGACTGAAACTTAGCTGACTTTACCTTCTGCCATTTACTTAACATTCTGAAAGAAAACAGAGAGAAGTGGTCAAGAAAACCCCCTAGTAATTCTGCAATGATTTTTTTCCTTTTTCCTCCTCATCTGTGGAATAATTCTGTTCACCTTGAGTTTGTGTGTATGATGTGTGTGATGACACACACAAAAGGAAAATGCCTTTCAGAAAAGACCAGAGTGTCTGATTTCCCAACCTGATAAGTCTTACCAATAGAAAGAGGAGAAAGAGAGTTAATTTTAGGGGCTGAATGTAAACACTTTTTGTTGCCTCTGTGGCCTTGCAGTCTGAAATACTGCAATATTGGATTTCTCAAATTTTCTGTGCACTTCTTAGCTAGATTTTTGAGCTGATGGTGTGCTGATGTCTCTCTTTACCAGCAACAGCAAAACCATCTCTATGTATATGCTTCTTTCATCTGTGTGGATGGATTGCTTTCTTCCAAAAGGCTTTAGCTGGAGGTGGCTGTGATCTTGAGTCACTGTTTTCATTCTTTTTCATAGGAGAGTTAGGGTAGGGTCCTTGTCTGAGAACAAGTCTGTTCTTTAAGCTGTGATGAGCTACACAGCACATACATTTAATACATTTAGGAATATCTACATGTGGTTGGTGTTTAGCTAATTAATTGTGTTTGGATAAAGGCTGGACTCTCTTCTTTCTCTTCTCCATGTTTCTATCAAATGGCCTCCCTTTTTTTATTACTGCGTCTCTTGTTTCTGCCCAGAGATCTTCCTTTCTTTCAGTACTGCTTACTGACCCACCTCTGTCATGGACAAGCTTTGGAAGTCACCAGTTCGGTGCTAGGGAACATGAGGGGCTTGGCAGATCTAGGCTCCTCTTTAAGGATGAGTGTGGTGGAAAGACTCGGGGCTGGGGAGTCAGAGACCTGATTCTTTCACTTACTGGCTCTGACCACTGAGCAAGCCTTAGAGCTAAATGCTTCTTTTTATAATCTGTAAAGCGAGTAGTAGCAATATATGGATACATGGTTTCATGAGTTTCAAAATAATAATAATAATAATAATGGCTATAAAGAACTTCCCACTGGAGAAAGCCCTGGGCTTCTATAGCTATTGTGGCTTAGAAGGAAATATGTCCCTGCTCAGGTTCTTTTTCCACATCGCACCAATCCTCTACTTTCTTCTGCCTGTAAAGTCCTTTCTACCATCAGGGCCCCTGTTGGTTCTATCTACTTTATAATGCTTTCCCTGGTGCTTTGACCAGGTGGTCTCTCAGTGTTCAAATTGCCTGTAAGCTTTACTGACAGAAGTTTTTTTTTTTTTTTTAATCACTTGAACGAATACAGCTTTGTGTTTGGTTTAACTTTTCTGCTGTAGCACAATAAATTGATCCTACTTCTGACCAGTCCCAGCAATGTCATATTTAGAAAATATTCAATACATAAATCTGACATCTAAATAAACACCCATTGAAATCTTAAAAATTTTTTTTTTGCTGTGAGCTATTTTTAAAGAAGTCTTTATTGGA
>NW_017216996.1:0-12829 GCF_001704415.2 Capra hircus | reverse complement strand
AGGGAAACCTGTTTCCCTGCACTGCCTCGACTTTCAAGCCGAGGATCGACAACCCGGTGGCACGTGGGACAGCCCTGTGGGAAAGCCTCGGGAAAGGGAAAGCCTCGAGGGAAAGCCCAGATCCCTTGATCCACGCGAAGGGAAGCGTGACACTGCTGCTACAGCTCGGGAGGAAAGCGCACGTGCATGCCCCACTCGAGACGAGACTGACTCCCCTGGGGAGACTCCAGAAGTACCCCAAGATCCATGTCAGCACTGGAGAGGAATCCTCAGGTTCGGCACCGACTCCACACAAGGTCTTAGGCCCGGCATCGACGGGAGAGGAATCCCGAGAGGCCCCGAGCAACTCGCATGGGGACTGGCCTTTCCTGAGGCCACCAGAGCGGGTCCCTGAGGTCCCGTCGTAAGTCGAGAGCACCTGCCGCAACTCGAGAAAATCCAGGAGGTTCTCCCTCCAGGCGAGATGAGGCCCATTTCCGCTGAGTCGAGGCTAATCACACTAACCTCTGGAACTTCCAAAGGGTCCTTCACACCCTTGCTGCAACTCAAGAAGTTCCCCGACATACCCGTCTCCACTCGAGAGGAAAGCACGAGAGTCCGCCCCACATCCAGAGGAGCCCCGTTTCCGCCTCCTAGCTCGAGAGGAGGGATCCTTTCCCTGCGTGGTCGGGAAAGAATTCCCGGCGTTCCCGTCGCATCTCAAGAGGAGGCGCTCTCCACAGGAAAGGCGAGAGGAACTCCAGGGTCGTGCCACCATTCCAGAGTCCCCCAGATGTCTCAGTCCATTCCAGGGAAACCTGTTTTCCCTGCACTGCCTCGACTTTCAAGCCGAGGATCGACTCACACCACGGTGGCACGTGGGACAGCCCTGTGGAAAGCCTCGTGGTCGTGGGAAAGCCTCGTGGGAAAGCCTCGAGGGAAAGCCGATCCCTTGATCCACGCAAGGGAAGCGTGACACTGCTGCTACAGCTCGGGAGGAAAGCGCACGTGCATGCCCCACTCGAGACGAGGACTGACTCCCCTGGGGAGACTCCAGAAGTACCCCAAGATCCATGTCAGCACTGGAGAGGAATCCTCAGGTTCCGGCACCGACTCCACACAAGGTCTTAGGCCCGGCATCGACGGGAGAGGAATCCCGAGAGGCCCCGAGCAACTCGCATGGGGACTGGCCTTTCCTGAGGCCACCAGAGCGGGTCCCTGAGGTCCCGTCGTAAGTCGAGAGCACCTGCCGCAACTCGAGAAAATCCAGGAGGTTCTCCCCTCCAGGCGATGAGGCCCATTTCCGCTGAGGCGTCTCGAGGCTAATCACACCTAACTCTGGAACTTCCAAAGGGTCCTTCACACCCTTGCTGCAACTCAAGAAGTTCCCGACATACCCGTCTCCACTCGAGAGGAAGCACGAGAGTCCCGCCCACATCCAGAGGAGCCCGTTTCCGCCTCCTAGCTCGAGAGGAGGGATCCTTTCCCTGCGTGGTCGGGAAAGAATTCCCGGCGTTCCCGTCGCATCTCAAGAGGAGGCGCTCTCCACAGGAAAGGCGAGAGGAACTCCAGGGTCGTGCCACCATTCCCGAGTCCCCCAGATGTCTCAGTCCATTCCAGGGAAAACCTGTTTTCCCTGCACTGCCTCGACTTTCAAGCCGAGGATCGACTCACACCACGGTGGCACGTGGGTGTGGGAAAGCCTCGTGGGAAAGCCTCAAAGCGAGGGAAAGCCACAGATCCCTTGATCCACGCGAAGGGAAGCGTGACACTGCTGCTACAGCTCGGGGAAAGCGCACGTGCATGCCCCCACTCGAGACGAGGACTGACTCCCCTGGGAGACTCCAGAAGTACCCCAAGATCCATGTCAGCACTGGAGAGGAATCCTCAGGTTCCGGCACCGACTCCACACAAGGTCTTAGGCCCCGGCATCGACGGGAGAGGAATCAGAGGCCCCGAGCAACTCGCATGGGGACTGGCCTTTCCTGAGGCCACCAGAGCGGGTCCCTGAGGTCCCCGTCGTAAGTCGAGAGCACCTGCCGCAACTCGAGAAAATCCAGGAGGTTCTCCCCTCCAGGCGAGATGAGGCCCATTTCCGCTGAGGCGTCTCGAGGCTAATCACACTAACCTCTGGAACTTCCAAAGGGTCCTTCACACCCTTGCTGCAACTCAAGAAGTTCCCCGACATACCCGTCTCCACTCGAGAGGAAGCACGAGAGTCCCGCCCCACATCCAGAGGAGCCCCGTTTCCGCCTCCTAGCTCGAGAGGAGGGATCCTTTCCTGCGTGGTCGGGAAAGAATTCCCGGCGTTCCCGTCGCATCTCAAGAGGAGGCGCTCTCCACAGGAAAGGCGAGAGGAACTCCAGGGTCGTGCCACCATTCCCAGAGTCCCCAGATGTCTCAGTCCATTCCAGGGAAACCTGTTTTCCCTGCACTGCCTCGACTTTCAAGCCGAGGATCGACTCACACCACGTGGCACGTGGGACAGCCTGTGGGAAAGCCTGTGGGAAAGCCTCGTGGAAAGAAAGCCTCGAGGGAAAGCCACAGATCCCTTGATCCACGCGAAGGGAAGCGACACTGCTGCTACAGCTCGGAGAAAGCGCACGTGCATGCCCCCACTCGAGACGAGGACTGACTCCCTGGGGAGACTCCAGAAGTACCCCAAGATCCATGTCAGCACTGGAGAGGAATCCTCAGGTTCCGGCACCGACTCCACACAAGTCTTAGGCCCCGGCATCGACGGGAGAGGAATCCCGAGAGGCCCCCGAGCAACTCGCATGGGGACTGGCCTTTCCTGAGGCCACCAGAGCGGGTCCCTGAGGTCCCCGTCGTAAGTCGAGAGCACCTGCCGCAACTCGAGAAAATCCAGGAGGTTCTCCCTCCAGGCGAGATGAGGCCCATTTCCGCTGAGGCGTCTCGAGGCTAATCACACCTAACCTCTGGAACTTCCAAAGGGTCCTTCACACCCTTGCTGCAACTCAAGAAGTTCCCCGACATACCCGTCCCACTCGAGAGGAAGCACGAGAGTCCCGCCCATCCAGAGGAGCCCCGTTTCCGCCTCCTAGCTCGAGAGAAGGATCCTTCCCTGCGTGGTCGGGAAAGAATTCCCGGCGTTCCCATCGCATCTCAAGAGGAGGCGCTCTCCACAGGAAAGGCGAGAGGAACTCCAGGGTCGTGCCACCATTCCCAGAGTCCCCAGAAAATTCCTTGTCGGGAATTTTATTGGCCTTCCTTAAACCTAGCTATTCAGCCTTTTTCCTCCAGTTAATCTTCTTACTACCCTATAATTTCTTAATCTAATCTTACATTAATAAATACACAAGACTTTCCACGTCAACGCCGTCCATCCGTCGAATTCCCTGGATGCAGCTGGGCTGGACACCGGCACATGAGATATCTGGGGGACTCTTGGAATGATGGCACGACACTGGAGTTTCTCTCGCCTTTCCTGTGGAGAGCGCCTCCTCATGAGATGCGACGGGAACACCGGGAATTCTTTCCGGAACATACAGGGAAAGGATACCTGACCGCGAGGTACGAGGCGGAAACGGGGCTCCTCTGGATGTGGGCGGGACTCTCGTGCTTCCTCTCGAGTGGAGTCAGGTATGTTGGGGAACTTCTTGAGTTGTAGCAAGTGTGTGAAGGACCCTTTGGAAGTTCCAGAGGTTAGGTATGATTAGCCTCCAGACGCCTCAGCGGAAAGGGCCTCATCTCGCCTGGAGGGGAGAACCTCCTGGATTTTCTCGAGTTGCGGCAGGTGCTTTCGACTTACGACGGGGACCTCAGGGACCCGCTCTGGTGGCCTCAGGAAAGGCCAGTCCCCATGCGAGTTGCTCGGGGGCCTCTCGGGATTCCTCTCCCTTCGACGCCGGGGGCCTAAGACCTTGTGTGGAGTCGGTGCTGGAACCTGAGGATTCCTCTCCAGTGCTGACATGCATCTTACGGTACGTCTGGAGTCTCCCAGGGGAGTCAGTCCTCGTCTCGAGTGGGGGCATGCACGTTCGCTTTCCACCCGAGCTGTAGGCAGAACTGTCACGCTTCCCTTCGCCGTGGATCAAGGGGATCTGTGGCTTTCCCCTCGAGGCTTTCCCACGAGGCTTTCCCACGAGGCTTTCCCACAGGGCTGTCCTACGTGCCACCGTGGGTGTGAGTCGATCCTCGGCTTGAAAGTCGAGGAAGTGCAGGGAAAACAGGTTTTCCCTGGAATGCACTGAGACATCTGGGGGACTCTGGGAATGCTGGCACGACCCTGGAGTTCCTCTCGCCTTTCCTGTGGAGTGCGCCTCCTCTTGAGATGAGACCGGGAACGCCGGGAGGTCTTTCCCGAACATGCAGGGGAAAGGATCCCTCCTCTCGAGCTAGGAGGCAGAAACGGGGGCTCCTCTGGATGTGGGCGGGAACTCTCGTTCTTCCTCTCGAGTGGAGAGGGGTATGTCGGGGATCTTCTTGAGTTGCAGGCAAGGGTGTGAAGGACCCTTTGGAAGTTCCAGAGGTTAGGTGTGATTAGACTCGAGATGCCTCAGCGGAAATGGGCCTCATCTCGACTGCAGGGGAGAAACCTCCTGGGTTTTTCTCGAGTTTCAGCAGGTGCTCTTCAGTTACGACCGGGGACTTATGTAACCCGCTCTGGTCCGCTCAGGTAATGCCAGTCGACTTGCGAGTTGCTAAGGGGCCTCTCGGATTCCTCTCCGTTCGATGACGGGGCCTAAGATCTTGTTTGGAATCGGTGCCTGAACCTGAGGTTTCCTCTGCAGTGCTGACATGGATCTTGGGGTACTACTGGAGTCTCCACAGGGCAGTCATCTTCGTCTCCAATGGGGGCATGCACGTGCGCTTTTCTCCCGAGCATTAGGAGCAGAGTCAATTTTCCCGTTGGGTTGATCAAGGGGTTTCTTGTTTTCCCTCGAGGCTTTCCCACGAGGCTTTCCCACAGGCTTTCCCACAGGGCTGTCCCACGTGCCACCATCTTGTGAGTCGGTCCTCCCGCGTGAACGTCGAGGCCAGTGCAGGGTAAACAAGTTCCTCTGGAAAGGACTGAGACATCTGGGGGACTCTTGGAATGGTGGAACGACCCTGGAGTTCCTCTCACCTTTCTTGTGGAGCGTGCCTCCTCTTGAGATGCGACAGGTACGATAGGAATTTTTCCCGGGCCAATCAGGGAAAGGATCCCTCATCTTGAGCCAGGAGGGGAATTGGGGCTCCTCTGGATGTGGGTGGTACCCTGGTGATTCCTATGGAGTGGCGACAGGTCTCTCGTGGAACCTCTTGAGTTGCAGCTAGGGTGTGAAGGACCCTTTGGAAGTTCCAGAGGTTAGGTGTGATTAGCGTCGAGACGCCTCAGCGGAAATGGGCCTCATCTCGCCTGGAGGGGAGAACCTAATGGATTATCTCTAGTTGCGGCAGGTGCTCTCGACTTACGACGGGGACCTCAGGGACCCGCTCTGCTGGCCTCAGGAAAGGCCAGGCGCCATGCGAGTTGCTCGGGGACCTCTCAGGATTCCTCTCCCTTCGATGCCAGGGCCTAAGACCTTGTGTGCAGTCGGTGCCGGAACCTGAGTATTCCTCTCCAGTGTGGACATGGATCTTGGGGTACTTCTGGAGTCTCCCCAGGGGAGTTAGTCGTCGTCTTGTGTGGGGCATGAACGTGTGCTTTCCTCCCGAGCTGTAGCAGCAGTGTCACGCTTCCCTTTGCATGGATCAAGGGATCTGTGGCTTTCCCTCGTGGCTTTCCCACAGGGCTGTTTCATGTGCCATTGTGGTGTGAGTCGATCCTCGGCTAGAAATTCGAGGCCAGTGGCAGGGAAATCAGGTTTCCCTGGAATGGACTGAGACATCTGGGGGGACTCTGGGAATGGTGGCACGACCCTGGAGTTCCTCTCACCTTTCCTGTGGAGAGCGCCTCCTCTTGAGATGCGACGGGAACGCCAGGAATTCTTTCCTGACTACGCAGGGAAAGGATCCCTCCTCTCGAGCTAGGAGGCGGAAACGGGGCTCCTCTGGATGTGGGCGGGTCTCTGGTGCTTCCTCTCGTGTGGAGACGGGTATGTCGGGGAACTTCTTGAGTTGCAGCAAGGGTGTGAAGGACCCTTTGGAAGTTCCCGAGGTTAGGTGTGATTAGACTCGAGACGCCTCAGCGGAAATGGGCCTCATCTCGCCTGCAGGGGAGAACCTCCTGGATTTTCTCGAGTTTCAGCCAGGTGCTCTCCAGTTACGACCGGGACTTATGTAACCCGCTCTGGTCCGCTCAGGAAATGCCAGTCGACTTGCGGAGTTTGCTAAGGGGCCTCTCGGGATTCCTATCCCGTCGATGACGGGGCCTATGACCTTGTTTGGAGTCGGTGCCCGAATCTGAGGTTTCCTCTCCAGTGCTAACATGGATCTTGGGGTACTACTGAGTCTCCACAGGGGAGTCATCTTCGTCTCCAATGGGGGCATGCACGTGCGCTTTTCTCCCGATCATTAGGAGCAGAGTCAATTTTTCCCGTTGGGTTGATCAAGGGGTTTCTTGTTTTCCCTCGAGGCTTTCCCACGAGGCTTTCCCACGAGGCTTTCCCACAGGGCTGTCCCACGTGCCACCGTGGTGTGAGTCAATCCTCGGCTTGAAAGTAGAGGCAGTGCAGGGAAAACAGGTTTCCCTGGAATGGACTGAGACATCTGGTGGACTCTGGGAATGGAGGCACGACCCTGGAGTTCCTCTCGCTTTTCCTCTGGAGTGCGCCTCCTCTTGAGATTGCTATGGGAACGCCGGGAATTCTTTCCGGACCACGCAGGGAAAGGATCCTTGCTCTAGAGCTAGGAGGCGGAAACAGGGCTCCTCTGGGATGTGGGCGGACTCCCGTGCTTCCTCTTGAGTGGAGACGGGTATGTCCGGGAACTTCTTGAGTTGCAGCAAGGGTGTGAAGGAACCGTTGGAAGTTCCAGAGGTTAGGTGTGATTAGCCTCGAGACGCCTCAGAGGAAATGGGCCTCATCTCGCCTGGAGGGGAGAACCTCCTGGATTTCCTCGAGTTGCGGCAGGTGCTCTCGACTTCTGACGGGGACCTCAGGGACCCGCTCTAATGGCCTCAGGAAAAGGCCAGTCCCCTTGATAGTTGCTCGGGGCCTCTCGGGATTCCTCTCCCGTCGATGCCGGGGCCTAAGACCTTGTGTGGAGTCGGTGCCGAAACCTGAGGATTCCTCTCCAGTGTTGACATGGATCTTGGGGTACTTCTGGAGTCTCCCCAGAGGAGTCAGTCCTCGTCTCGTGTGGGGGCATGCACGTGCGCTTTCCTCCCCGAGCTGGAGCAGCCAGTGTCACGCTTCCCTTCACCTGTATCAAGGGATCTGTGGTTTTCCCTCGAGGCTTTCCCACGAGGCTTTCCCACAGGGCTGTCCCACGTGTCACCGTAGTGTGAGTCGATCCTCGGCTTGAAAGTCGAGGTAGTGCAAGGAAAACCAGGTTTCCCTGGAATGGACTGAGACATCTGGGGGACTCTGGGAATGGTGGCATGACCCTGGAGTTCCTCTCGCCTTTACTGTGGAGAGCGCCCCCTCTTGAGATGCGACGGGAATGCCGGGATTTCTTTCCCGACCACGCAGGGAAAGGATCCCACCTCTCGAGCTAGGAGGAGGAAACGGGGCTCCTCTGGATGTGGGCGGGACTCTCCTGCTTCCTCTCGAGTGGAGACAGGTATGTCGGGGAACTTCTTGAGTTGCAGCCAGGGTGTAAAGTTCCCTTTGGAAGTTCCAGAGGTTAGGTGTGATAAGCCTCGAGACGCCTCAGCGGAAATGGGCCTCATCTCGCCTGAAGGGGAGAACGTCCTGGACTTTCTATAGTTGCGGCAGGTGCTCTCGACTTACGACGGGGACCTCAGGGACCCGCTCTGGTGGCCTCAGGAAAGGCCAGTCCCCATGCGAATTGCTCGGGCCTCTCGGGATTCCTCTCCCGTCGATACCGGGGCCTAAGACCTTGTGTGGAGTCGGTGCCGGAACCTGAGGATTCCTCTCCAATGCTGACATGGGTATTGGGGTACTTCTGGAGTCTCCCCAGGGGAGTCAGTCCTCGTCTCGAGTGGGGGCATGCACGTGCGCTTTCATCCCGAACTGCAGCAGCAGTGTCACGCTTCCCTTCGCATGGATCAAGGGATCTGTCTCTTGCCCTCGAGGCTTTCCCACAAGGCTTTCCCACGCGGCTTTCCCACAAGGCTGTCCCACGTGCCACCGTGGTGTGAGTCGATCCTCGGCTTGAAAGTCGAGGCAGTGCAGGGAAAACAGGTTTCCCTGGAATGGACTGAGACATCTGGGGGACTCTGGGAATGGTGGCACGACCCTGGAGTTTCTCTCGGCTTTCCTGTGGAGAGCGCCTCCTCTTGAGATGCGACGGGAAGGCCAGGAATTCTTTCCCGATTACGCAGGGAATGGATCCCTCCTCTCGAGCTAGGAGGCGGGAAACGGGGCTCCTCTGGATGTGGGCGGACTCTCGTGCTTCCTCTCGAGTGGAGACGGGTAGGTCGGGGAACTTCTTGAGTTGCAGCAAGGGTGTGAAGGACCCTTTGGAAGTTCCAGAGGTTAGGTGTGATTAGCCTCGAGACGCCTCAGCGGAAAATGGGCCTCATCTCGCCTGGAGGGGAGAACCTCCTGGATTTTGTCGAGTTGCTGCAGGTGCTCTAGACTTACGATGGGGACCTCAGGGACGCGCTCTGGTGGCCTCAGGAAAGGCCAGTCCCCATGCGAGTTGCTAGGGGGGCCTCGCAGGATTCCTCTCCCGTCGATGCTGGGGCCTAAGACCTTGTGTGGAGTCGGTGCCGGAACCTGAGGGATTCCTCTCCAGTGCTGACATGTGCCGGAAGCCAGTATGAGGAATCCCGCCCGTGACAAGGTCATGAGGAAGGAAGCTGACATACGCAAGGCGTGCTCAGACTTCAAGGACCCCTCTGGAAATTCCTAAGCATGTACCCCAACAAAAATCTGCCGGCTTTTTGTGCTCTGCTTTTCCACTCTTCTGACATTTTCTGGAAAAAGTCAATTCAGGGCTTTAGTTTTCTGCATTTGAAAGAGTGTTTCAATCCAAAAACCCCTTCGATGGCTTTCTAGCCTGCCTGCAGGACTCTGCGAGTGTGATTGTTTGAGGCCTCCTGACCGCAGGAGGCACAGGAAGCTTAAACATCCTAGGAATGTAGGGGCTTCCGAAGAGTCAAAATCTTTAGAATAGGACTGATTAAAAGTTTCATTTGTTGAGTCAATGCTTGCTGCCAAATTTTCATATCCTTTATTTTTAGATATAGTTGGCACATAGGAAAACAAGTAGTAGACCTGGTATTAGCAACATTAGATCTTCGAGTTAAGTACCTTCTTTGTTATATCCCACTGCACCTTTGTTCTATAGAGATGTAACTTTAATGCTTTAAGGAAATGCAGATTAAAGAAAAACACTTCAGGGGAAACAAAATTAACATTCATTAAGGAAGAGAGCTAAAAAGTGTTAACAAGCCTCTTGGCCAGAAGATAATGTAAATCACCTGAGACCTTTTGTATACAAAATGATGTATAGAAAGAGTCTGGGCTGTGAACGCTACATAATTCTGTGTTACCCATTGATCTCCATGTTTTATCAAAAGTATAAAAGGCCTTCTGAACAATAAAGGATCGGACCGGTTTCTCGAACTAGTCTCTCGGCCTGGTTTCTTGGGACTCTGGCTTCCCCCATGTCCTCTCTCTCTCTCTTCTTCTCTCCCCTTCCCTCTCTCTGCTCTTTACTTTAACTTCAGGCTGAATCTCCATCTGGGGCGGGGAGGCTCGCCAGGTCTACTTACTTGCCCCGGCTGTTAAGACCCGCACGAAAGGGAGCTTAAGGCGAGGCACACTTAGATATTCAAGCGGGCGCCGGGTGGCCCAACGTAGATGGTGCAAATTCCTTGTCTGGAATTTTATTGGCCTTCCGCGTAAACCAAGCTATTCAGCCCTCTTCCTCCACTTAATCTTCTTATTACACTATAGTTTCTTAATCTAATCTTACATTAATAAACAAACAAGTCTTTCCACGCCAACGCCGTCCACCCTTTCGAATTCCCTGGATCCACAGGGGCTGGACCCAGGCACGTGGTGCCCGGAACAGGCTATTCGAAGGTACGTTCCTCGGAGCAAAAGCTCCCCCCGGAGCACTCTCCGTTGCTCCCCCCCAGAGCACTCTCTGTTGCTCCCCCCAGAGTGGACTTAATCACTCCCCCCGGAGTACTTTCGGGTACTCCCCCAGTGTTGAGTGTTCGGGACGGCTAGGACCCACTCAGGGTGCCGCGGACCCCCCTGTAGGATAGACAGGGTGAGGAAGAGTGGGAAGTGTTCAAGGGTTTAAGAGAAACCCTGGTGCTCTAGAGGTTGAAAAGAAACCTGCTATCCTAGGTTTAAAAACAAAACCCCCCTCGCCAAAGGTAAAACCTTTTGTTGAGGTAGACTTTTCTATAAGACTTAATTTTCTGACATGGGTAACAGTGAATCAAAAGAAAGACAGCTTTTTATAGGAGTAATCTTGCAGTTACTAACTAAACGAGGAATTAAAGTTAAAAAATCCAATATTCATTCATTTTTTTCCTTTGTACAAGAACAGTGTCCCTGGTTTCCAGAAGAAGGGCACTGTTAACTTAGACACCTGGGAGAGAGTAGGAAAACAACTAAAAACTTACCATGCTGAACATGGCTCAGAAAAGGTGCCTACTGACGCCTTTTCCTTATGGAATATAATTAGGGACGCTCTAGACCCTGCCCCTGAATCTGAAAAGGTACACCTTAAAGAGGAAAGTGCAGATAAAAAGGTATCTATCGAAGAGGAGAGTGATGAAAAGGAGGCTACACCTAGCTATCGGCAGTTGAATCAAATGATAGCTGCAATGACTGCCCAAGAAAAGGTAATAGATAGAGATGACAAAAAAGAGCAGGTTTCAGATGAGGAAGATCTGGAAAAGGAAGTAAGTCAAGATCATTCTGATGAGGATTGGTCTTTATTAAATAAAGATGCTCCAAGGAGTTTAAGAGAAACTTCTCCAATTAGATTATCTGCTCCAAAAGAGCTTAATAAAAACTTCCCCCAACCAGACCACCTGCTTCCAGAAATTCAAGAGAAATTTTTAATTAAGCCTTCTGCTTCCAGAGGCTCAAGACAAATGTCCCCCATCAGGATATATGCACCTGAGAGCTTAAGGCAGACATCCCCAGGTAAAACATCCGTAAGACCTAAACACAAAACGGATAAAAAATTCCCAAAGTACGAAGAAAGTGACATAGGACACCCCTTGCCGCCCCCTCCCTATAAGGGTGAAGGGCCTCCACTAGAAGCTCCCTGAAGAAGGGTTTTCTCTAGCCAGATGATGAACTTGATCCCCACCTTGAGGCTTGTTTCCCCATAATATTTGGTGGCAGCGGCGGCCAGAACCAGCCCCCCACTGGGAACCCATTCCAATGAAAATGATTAAAGAACTCAAACAGGCTTGTGCTTTGTATGGGCCTAAAGCCCCTATACTGTATCATTGGTGGAGGCTTTAGCGGGCAGATGGATGACACCCCATGACTGGAAGACAGTCGCTAAAGCTTGTCTGTCTGGGGTCAATATGTACTTTGGAGAACTGAATATGAAGATCTTGCCCAAAAACAGGCTGATGCTAACCAAAAATATGGCCCAAGATATATTATAAAAAGTATGTTGGCAGGGACTAATGATTTCGGAACACTTAGAGATCAAATGGGATTAGACAAAACTACTTTAGATCAAGTAACCCTGCGCCTTGGGGCTTGGCGTTTGTTGCCTGAAGGGAAAGAATCTACCTCGTCCTTCTCAAATGTTAAACAAAACCAGAAGAGCCATATGAAGACTTTATATCAAGACTTGCAGAGGCAGTCAACAGAGTAATTTCCAATACTGAGGCAGCTAGTATATTGATAAAACAACTGGCATTTGAAAATGCTAATTCTACCTGCCAGGCCATTTTACGTCCTATAAAAAAACTGGGGAAATAATAGATTATATCAGGCAATGTGCAGATGTAGGACCAGCAATGATGGCAGGGCGTTGCCATAGCTGCAGCCATAAAAGGGAAATTCTTACCAGCAGGCAGTACAGTCCTTTTTTACAAATAAAAATAACCCGTCAAAGAGTCATTCCAGTAGTCCAGGCCAGAATATTGGTTTATCCAAGGCCTGCTTCTCTTGCGGACGGGAAGGGCACTTTAATGCGAGCTTGTCCCCAAAAAGCAACCGGTTCTTCTCTGCCTAATTCTGTGCATACTAATCTCCCTAGATCTCTCTGCCTCGTTGTCAAAAAGGATATCATTGGGCAAAAGAATGTAGGTCACAATTCCATAGAAATGGAGCCCTTTTTGGGCCCCGACCAGCAGTCGGGAAACGGTTGAGGGTCCAGCCTCAGGCCCCGACAACAATTGGGCAGCCTCACTGAACCCATTCATTCCTTCGTCCCATCGCAGAACTCATCAGAGCAACCCCAGGCAGCGCAGGACTGGACCTCAGTTCCACCACCTCAGCAATATTAACACCAGATAGCCCCCACTGTGAAAATCCCTACAGGAGTTAAAGGCCCATTACCAACAGGTTTACTAGGAATTATACTAGGCAGAAGTTCTTAGCTATGCAAGGTCTCACAATCATCCCTGGAGTAATTGACTCAGATTATACAGGAGAAATCCAGATAATGATTTCACCCCCAATTAAAACTTTCCAAATACATCAGGGACAAAGAATAGCCCAACTTTTGCTTTTGCCTTACCACACTGCAATTGGGCAGCAGCTACTCAGAATGAAAGGCAGGATAAAGGATTTGGGTCTAGTGATATGGTTTTTTGGATAAACAGAATTACTCAGAAAACGTC